>NW_025939846.1:0-2475 GCF_000764305.2 Hyalella azteca | reverse complement strand
CATGTTCCTTGAAGAAAATCTGCAACGCAATCATTACAGTACGAAAGCTTTTTTGTGGAGAAATCTGGCGCAGTTTGCGGCGGACAGCGTCGGTGGATCGGCAAAAAATCGGTAAAAAAACACTTGTCGACTTCAAGGGCGTTCAGAAACTCTGCGCATTTTTTCAGCGCTACTTTGGTTCTTTGTTTCTGTCTGGAGTAGCACAAGATAATTGTACTATTTTTAGGAATCGGATAAAGCTTATGCCCTGCGAATTATCACATACCTAATTATTAGGTATACCATTATTCTTTATTATTAAACAATTGAACCAATTTATGAATGCAGACTTACAGTACTAATGGCTTAAACTCACTGACAATTCATATTCTACAATAAATTCACAGGTCAATCGAAGATGACTTTTGGAACTGATCTGTTGATCCGTTTATCAGGCGCAAGATTTGTCCCAAATTGGTTAAATTGATTATAATTTGTAGGAGCAAGGATAATTAAACTTTTATAGCGCGTATAGCAGAACATGTAGAGTAAATATTTGCAAATTTGGTGAAAATATTCGAACATTTGACATAAATATCCGAATATTTACGATAAATATTAAAGTACTTGGCTAAGTTTTAGATCATGTTACGTAAAAAATTCATTTCTATAAAAATTCACAATGAGGACAAGTACATAAATAGAAATATAGAAATAGTCTTAGAAGTTATACAGAGAAGTACACAAATTGTAAAATTTGTTTTGGATTGCTGTCAATGCGAAAAATTTCAACAATGCGCAACTAAACCAGAAATTCCGGATAGTTAGCGTTTTGTTATGACCTCTGAAAGAATCAAAGGATCAATAAAAAATATCCTAACTAATCACAGCATAACGTATTAAACAATCATGAGTCACCTATACATATTTTATGGAATTATGAGCGTCAGCCTCACAGTCACTGCACAATATCATGAGCTCCCAGTTTTGCGGGAAGAATTTTTTGAGGAGAGTAAAAATTATTGAACCATGAAAAATGTATATAAATTTAAATCGCATACTGTGATAGGATAATTAGGAGCAGGGTACTTTGGAATAGAATATGAGGAACAGGATACTTAGGAGCAGGTTCCTCAGGAGTTGGATACTTAATTAGATACTTAGTAAAACAATAGCAATAAATACGGTTCTTATAGGAACAGGATACCTACAAAACACATTTATATCCGTTATAATTATAGCACAATGTCTAATAAGTGTTAAGATATCATGGTATCACTAAATTTTTTAACATGGCTCCTGTAAAAGTGACCTTAAAAAACTACCGTCAGCCGTAGGCTCAGATTCGCTGTCGTCACAAAATAAAATAAACAACGTCACAACGTAAACGGACAACGTCACAAAATAAAACAAAACACACAAAATAAAACAAACAACACAAAATAAGACAACGCACCCCGTTAATTATGTAGGAACCCCCATTTAAGTAGGAGCCTCCTTTTCACGAAAAATCCCCGTATCGTGCCAAGAACCCCATTATATAGGAACCCCATGCTAAGGAGTGGCCCACTCCCAAATAAAAATTAAGAATGGAGCACCTATGTATTTAACATGCCAGCTGTTAACTAAGAGGAAGCTACAATTAACTCCTCATGTCTCCTCATTTAAGTATAAAGGATCCTCGTAATGTTAATGTATGGAGCTTCATTGCATACCGAGACTCGCCACGTCCAACTTGCAAGTCACTAGCAAACAATATTTTCCTGAGCTTTTGGTCCTATGATCCGAATCTTGAGACAGATAACTGTCAACAGCGATCTGTATAATTCCTGTTAATGTGTTCGGAAATTGCATCTAAAATTATATATACTGATAACAGATTTTTCATTTCAAAACGCGCTTTATACCACAAAAGCTCCTAAATGTGATGGTCAGTCCGTCAGTCGGTCAGTAACTGGAATTGGCATTAAAAAACTTTATAAAAATATCAAATAATAGTGCCAAAAAGTTTTTGGCCCCGGCCCTGTCGACGCTTTTTCAATATTAATTAACAGGCTTAGATAGGAATACTGTAGAAGTGGCAGTTTAGTAAATATCGAAAAATAGCGGGAGTAACAGACTCGAACAAACTAGATTGTCTTCTCACACTTTCCAGCATTTTTCATATGAAGACTTAAAAAATTTTGAAAATAACAATAATTTCAATACGAATAGATATGCGTGGATTGACAAGCCAAGTGTCAGACAGTTGCTGACGTAAAAGTTACGCAATACCACAGCAAGCTGCGGTGCTGCATGGATACCTACTGACAAACTGAAGGATATTCTGGATGCAAGTTGCATGAGCGTCTCGACATCATAGCTGCAGGTTGCCAGAGCGTGATGACATGATGGATATACTGTTAGAGCATGCTGACATGATGGATATACTGTTAGCGCGTGTTGACATGATGGATATACTGTTAGAGCGTGCTGACATGATGGATATACTGTTAG
>NW_025939845.1:2186-4702 GCF_000764305.2 Hyalella azteca | reverse complement strand
AGGGCCGGCTAGGACAGTTGCTAACTCTTTGAGTAATCTGGGGTGGAAGCCGTCTGGTCCACATGACTTGTTTGGATTTACAGCGATAAGGCGCTTGAGAATTTCTTCTTCTTGTATTTGAAAGCTTGTTAATTTAGAGCCGACTGGGCGCTCCTCAATAGCTGGAATACTGTTCAAGTCCTCTTCAGTAAATACGCTACTGAAAAAATTATTAAGTACGTTGGCTTTGCCCTCATCAGAGGATATCTTTCGCTGATCTACTTTCAAATCAGAAATACCGTCCTTCATCTTGCACTTCGAGCTAGCGTATAAAAAGAAGGCTTTCGGGTTCTTTTTTGCATTTTTAGCAATACTTTTTTCGAGGGTTTTTACAGCGGTGCGACAGCTCCGCTGGAGATGATGATGGAGATGGAGGCAATTCCGGAATTTGTACTGCAATGTAATAATGGAACGTTTTGAAATATAGATGCGTACTACGATACGTATGTTTCAATTTGGTAATCTTGAGTTCAGTATAAGTGTCAATTTAAAGGTAATACAGTGATGCCACGATTTCCGAACGCCTCCACTTGCGAACTTTTCCAGATACCAACCGGACGTTCGAGATTTCTTTGCCACCATTTACGAACATGTCTTTGCTTGCGAATCGAATTTTAGAACCGATTCGGTACTTACGAACCGATCCGATGCTATATTTTATTCAATTATGTTAACACTTACTAAATACTTATTTTGTTTCCACATACGAACATGTCCTCATTTGAACTCAGCTACTGAACGAATTAATTTTGTAAGTCTTGGTAACACTGTATAAATTATAACTATTACTAACCCGAAATGGTGATAAATGGTACAATTACACAAGAAAAGAAGGAATGACTGACCCAAGTTAACGAAATAAGGAAAAAGCGCAATAACGCAATAACGTGCCACAAAGGCCGACTATACGGAATTGTTAGCGCGACGGATACATTTTCAATGGTGGGCCAGATCGGCTAGTAAAGTGACGTGGCATGCACTAAAAAAAGGTCCCTTTGCATGCATTTAATTTACCATTTTAAAATAGGAATAAAATTGCCCTCCAGTTACATTGGCAATATTGCAGTTAGTAACATAATTGGAATTAAATCCATGCTAATCAAGCCTTCGAATAGAACTTTTTGACACTCTCCAGCTCACCATAAAACAACTATAAACTTAAACTTCTTGGCCTTCTTGAAAATAAAATGGGAACAAAATTGCTTAAGCATCTTCATCTATTGAAAAAATGTAGATGAAACGAATTTGGATTAGCAGATGTGAGCAGCTTCTGTTTGTGATCGTGAAGGTATCACCCCCAAATTTTCAGTGATGTTTAAAGGTAGATTAAGAAACGAAATACTATTGATTACACATATGATAGCGGTTAAGCTTTTACCCAAACTAAAATATAGCAACAAACAACTTCAACAAACACGGCAACAGACATCAGCAAGAAAAAACAGCAACAAACAACATCGACTAGCAAGTTAGCAACAGTAACAAACAACAGCTACAACCAACATCGACTAGCAACAACAGACAAGAGCAACAAACAAGAGTAACAGACAACAGCTACAACCAACATCGACTAGCAACAACAACAGACAAGAGCAACAAACAACAGCTACAACCAACATAGACTAGCAACAACAACAGACAAGAGCAACAAACAACAGCAACAAACTACAGCAACAAACAACTGCTACAACCAACATCGACTAGCAACAACAGACAAGAGCAACAAACAAGAGCAACAAACAACAGCTACAACCAACATAGACTAGCAGCAACAACAGACAAGAGCAGCAAACAAGAGCAACAAACAACAGCTACAACTCGAGCTTCGATTTGATCACTAAAGAGCTTCTATGTGATCACTAACGAGCTTCGATTTGATCACTAAAGAGCTTCTATGTGATCACTAACGAGCTTAAATTTGATCACTAACGAGATTAGATTTGATCACTAACAAGCTTCTGTAACAATAGAAAACAAAAAACATTTTATGATGAAGGTAACTCGACGTAAATGAGAACAACACTCCTGACAGTAGAATTTCGTTCTTTTCCGTGTCATTCAATTCATAAAAAGTCCAAAACTATAAATTTTTTGTACAAGTCTTGTTGAAGGGATTAGGCCTTATATTATTTTCCAGAATACTGACCGAAATTTAGGTTTATTTTTTGAACATTGTTGGAATCAATATCAGATTTAAATCTTAATTGCTGATTCATGATCAACCATGTACTCACCTGATGCTCAAATTTCCAAGTCATGTATCGATGCACTCTTAATTTTTGCAAGAATGCCTTAAGTTACTCATATCAAACATGCCATATTTAAGCCTCAATGAGTCGTAGCGCCTCACTGCACCACAAGGTCTTGGGTCAACATTGCATCAGGATACGCACCTCTTGCATCAGTATACGCACATCTTGCATCAGGATACGCACCTCTTGCATCAGGATACGCACATCTTGCATCAGGATACGCAC
>NW_025939845.1:0-1538 GCF_000764305.2 Hyalella azteca | reverse complement strand
AGATGTGTATAAGAGACCTCTCCAGCTCACCATAAAACAACTATAAACTTAAACTTCTTGGCCTTCTTGAAAATAAAATGGGAACAAAATTGCTTAAGCATCTTCATCTATTGAAAAAATGTAGATGAAACGAATTTGGATTAGCAGATGTGAGCAGCTTCTGTTTGTGATCGTGAAGGTATCACCCCCAAATTTTCAGTGATGTTTAAAGGTAGATTAAGAAACGAAATACTATTGATTACACATATGATAGCGGTTAAGCTTTTACCCAAACTAAAATATAGCAACAAACAACTTCAACAAACACGGCAACAGACATCAGCAAGAAAAAACAGCAACAAACAACATCGACTAGCAAGTTAGCAACAGTAACAAACAACAGCTACAACCAACATCGACTAGCAACAACAGACAAGAGCAACAAACAAGAGTAACAGACAACAGCTACAACCAACATCGACTAGCAACAACAACAGACAAGAGCAACAAACAACAGCTACAACCAACATAGACTAGCAACAACAACAGACAAGAGCAACAAACAACAGCAACAAACTACAGCAACAAACAACTGCTACAACCAACATCGACTAGCAACAACAGACAAGAGCAACAAACAAGAGCAACAAACAACAGCTACAACCAACATAGACTAGCAGCAACAACAGACAAGAGCAGCAAACAAGAGCAACAAACAACAGCTACAACCAACATAGACTAGCAACAACAACAGACAAGAGCAACAAACAACAGCAGCAAACTACAGCAACAAACAACATCGACTAGCTAGCAACAGCAACAGGTATATATATTTACTGAGCGCTGAGCTTCAAGAGCTCAGCAAAGCTGCGTGCCAAGGCAATCTGTATTTCGTTCACTCACACGCGTGAGTTTAAATTAGGCCTTTTTAGTTAGCAAAACGTGATGTTAAACTTTCATTTGTGCTTTTTGAAGGTGAAAAAATTATTTGTTTCTCAAATGAAGTTTCCTGTAAAAAAGAAGCCATGCCTTCGCTCCATGTCGAAGTAGTCGCTCGTGATGTTCCCACTCGATACATTAGAACGAGGATTATATTGAACAGAAAGGAAATATCGCATGAACATTTTGATTGTCTCATTCTAAGTGTTATGCACAGCCACGGTTGGCTGTATTTGATAACTGAAGCAAGTACCCGCTTGTGTTTTTCGGTAAAATTTGATATGAGCTTCGATTTGATCACTAAGGAGTTTCGATTTGATCACTAATGAGCTTGAATGTGATCACTAACAAGCTACGATTTGATCCCTAATGAGGTTCAATGTGATCACTAACAAGCTTCGATTTGATCACAAATGAGCTTCAATGTGATCATTAACGAGTTTCGATTTGATCACTAACGAGCTTCAATGTGATCAACAACGAGAGTCAATGTGATCACTAACAAGCTTCGATTTGATCACTAATGAGCTTCTATGTGATCACTAACGAGCTTCGATTTGATCACTAAAGAGCTTCTATGTGATCACTAACGAGCTTCGATTTGATCACTAAAGAGCTTC
>NW_025939844.1:0-443 GCF_000764305.2 Hyalella azteca | reverse complement strand
TTTTCCGGCACCCGCGTCGCAAAAGAAATCACAAAAAAATAATGCTTTTTCACCAAAAATTTCATGATTTTTTTTTTCGAAAATTTCATGATATCTCAAGGCATGAAACATATATATTGATAAAAAGGGACAGTAAATTTAATGTGCAATTTTGAAAAAATACAAATGACAAAATAAAAAAAATATATAACAATTTTGAACCTTTTTTTCCATCCCTTTCCACAAAATCCAAAATTCATCCAAGACATTTTTCGCGAAGCCCATGTACATAATTCTGCCGTAGCCTTTGACCGAAGTTCACGCATATTATCCTCGATAAAAATTCAAGAAACATATTGAGATATTTTCTACATATTTTTGGGGTTCGACTGAAGACGCAATTTTTTGAAAAGAAAAATTCAAAAAAGTTTTTTTTTTGTCCCGAAAAGTGCAGCGCCATCGCA
>NW_025939843.1:0-279 GCF_000764305.2 Hyalella azteca | reverse complement strand
CCCCCACTCGGCTGGATAATGGGACCCCTTCCCCCACTCGGCTGGATAATGGGACCCCTACCCCCACTCGGCGTGATGAATGGGACCCCTACCCCACTCGGCTGGATAATGGGACCCCTATACTCCACTCGACTGGATAATGGGACCCCTTACCCCACTCGGCTGGATAATGGGATCCCTTCCCCCACTCGGCGTGATGAATGGGACTCCTACCCCACTCGGCTGGATAATGAGACCCCTACCCCACTCGGCTGGATAATGGGACCCCTATACCCCACT
>NW_025939842.1:0-614 GCF_000764305.2 Hyalella azteca | reverse complement strand
CCTTTCACGAAATCGTCAGTTGGCTCTGCCAGCTGGTGCTCGTATTGCTCGCGACGACGACCGTCGTAGCGTTCACTGAACGCACGTGGCACCGTTTGCTTGTCGACATGCCGACGCATGTCGACGATCACCTGGCTGCCCGGTCGGACCATCGCATTGTTCCGGCTGATGTAACTGGCCACTGATTCAACTTGCTGGCCGATGGCCATTTCGCCGCTGTCGTCCCGCACCAATTCGAACAGGCGCGAATTACCTTGACCCGTAAACAGGTCCTGAAAGTCGACCCCCTCCCAGAACTCGCCCTTGGCGATCTGGCCGGCGAGCGTCACAGCGAAGCGCGCGTAATGGACCTTCTGCGAGGCGATGGCGTCCAGCCCCTTCGTCCACCGCAGGTCATTGATGGTGATCGTGTCGCCGTTGGCGCCGTTGAACACCGAGCCGTCGACATCGACCTCTGGGAATAAGCGGTCCGCACTTGAGTTCGAAGGGATTGGCGAATCGATCGAAAAGAACCGTTCACCATCACGGACCAGCAGAAATGAAGTCCTGTTGGCCGTCTCGATTTTGATCGCCTGCAACGCCGCCGCGACGCTGTCGCCAACACCGTTGACCCT
>NW_025939841.1:0-19863 GCF_000764305.2 Hyalella azteca | reverse complement strand
GCGCTCGCAGCTAACTACCGAGGTCAGCCCGCTAAGATAATCAGCTTATTTCCTAATGAGATCAATTATTCACATGAGCCCGAGCGCCATCTGGTGACGACGAGCCGCGACCTGTTAACTTGACATCGTAGTTATAGTATCAATTTCATACTGACTCAGGAATTGAATGAACTTGGGGATACAAATTTGCCGAAACCAAGAAAAGTTTGAAAATTATTAATATTTGAAAAGTAAAATAGCATTACTTATATTCCTTACATGATAATTTTTCATGTATTAATTCCAGAAAAAAAAGAAAAAATATGAATCAAGTGAAAAAAGGATTTTACAACAAAAGAGCCGTATACTCTTTGACGTTTTTTTCTTACATGGAGGCCAATGTTCACATTTAAACATATTTTCATGACTACTGTTGGTCGATTTAATGCAATTTAAATTTATTTTAAAACTTTACCAATCAAAAACGAATACTAAACTTGCAACTATATCCACAAACAGGCACCAGCCGATTAGAAAGATTGTCTTTTGTTGAATAAATTGGTAGAACTTCTAAATTAACAGTCATTTAAAAATTTTAATTTTCAATGTCGTTATTTCAAGCTGATTCTTAAGCGTAAGCAATTGTTTTGAGATTATCGAGGTGCTCCTTGAGTTCCCAGCTCGCTCATCTAACAACGCCCTCGACTGCTACATAATACATAATACAAAGACAATAATACATTCTCGTGAAAGTTGTATATAAACTATAAGAGTGCAATGCATACAAAATCTTTAACAAAGTTTTCGCAGTACTTAGTCGAGAAATGAAGCATGTATTGTGTAATTTTGGAGGATTTCACTTTGAATTTCACAATATTCTTGAAAATTCATGTAGAAATGACTGATAATGAGGTTTTGTCTCCCGATCTCTGAGCAAAAGTATCTAAACTGAGGAGCTTCCAAAGACAACTTGAAAATTAAAGATTGAAAATGTTAGCAGCTCTTAGTTACAGGTTAGTTAGTTCCTAGGAACAGGAACTGAAATGAGTCCAAAATGTGTTCAACCACACATATGACTATAGGACGCCAAAAACTATACAAGCGACCTTTTGCAAAGAAAAATGATCAGGTACGTGACATTCGTTTGTTACACAGCACCATGCATGCACGACCAGGTATACGTTATGCTGAGCCCATAAATCATTAACAGGCAATTATTGCCGGCTATATTCCTGACTTATGGCGTCTGTCTGTGCGGTGTTCCTTTTATGGAGCAATATACTCCCCTAGGGCGAGATTGATTACTGGAGGTTCCTTTCGTCAGGATTTCTGTCGGACACGTCTAGGTCAATGCCTCTTATTTATATTCTTTGAAACTAACATATTTTTGTATAGTTCCCAGGAATAAAATCTAAGATGCTTGGATAGATTCCTTATTTCTTCTTCAGAAATATTCATCACTGAGTGCAGTTCTTATGATAAGCTAGTTTAATTGTGCGCTTTTTTTATCGCATTTCCTCTTTTATGCAAAAAAAGGCGCAATTGAGCTCCCCATGTCCGTCCGTCTGTCCGTCCGTGACTTCACGTTTTCGTCGACGAGAAAATGCGCTCTCTGTCACTCACTGCAGGGAGTACTGAGTTATATTTTTTATGCTTCTCCCTTTCCCTCATGGGCTCATGCTCCCCAGGGCGGCAGTGATAATGCGACATTTTGCTATCGAGGCTCGCGGCGGTCCTCTGGTGCCTCCAGCTAAAGGCAGGCAAGCTTTACTTTCATGCTCGTGACAGTTTCAGCACCTTTCTGACTACGTTAGAGAAAAATATATGATTATAAGAATAAATGAACCCAGCGCGTCGACATTCAATTGGAAATTTGTAAATTTTTCGGCCGATTAATGCGAATGTTATCCTTAAGAGTAAGTCTACTAGAATTATTACATGACATTCTTTTACGATATTTATGCTTGCCTGCATCAGCCTGACTCAATTTCCCGCGATAAGTCCTTTTCTCAACGCATGTTGTTTTATGCCGCACCCAAGCATGCATGACTAGTGTTTAGTGCTGACGAGGGCCAGAAAAGTTATGATCTTTGTTTAATTAAGTTAAAAAGTATGTAAATTCATCAAATGAAAGAATTATTGAGATATTATTTTTATCCACAGGCCCAGATTAGGGAGAGGGAAGCGTTGTTTGTTCTTCAACACATTACAACGAAGTATTCAATTTCCACTAACTGCAATTGCCGCTTTCCGCGAAGAAAACAAACCTCTTCAAAGCGATCACAATCCCTGCTGCGCGATCACAATCCCTGCTGCACTCGTGAATGGTCATCGAGAAAACCAATATCGACGGAACAGTTGACGACATCCGAGGATATTTTCACATGGTGTGCTCCGGTATCCAAGTAAGGATTGCGGGTTGCGTTTGATATCGAATCCTGTGATGGCGAGCTGTAAGAGGACGGACAATATTCTATGGACATTGTTTCCTTAATCGCCACGAGCACGATACCAGAATGACTAAGGGATATTGTGCTTCAAGTTCTTGCCGGCTGTAGATAAAATTGTTTCTGTGATACTTTACCAATATTTTATAGCTTCTTGTTTATAGTAAAAGTTTTCGTGCGTTTCATTTATACTTTTTTTCGTAGAAGATGAAAAAATGGAAGACTGGCCTTGATTGACAAAACAAATATTTCTCTCAAAATACAAAACGCGTTATGCTCTAAGTGTGTTCTATATGATCATCAATTTTAATTTTGTTAAGTTTTGAAGTCAGTTTTAATTTGCACGCATAGCCAAATTTTTATACGGTAAATAGCGCCTTGGATGAATGTCTTTTAAAACCGATAGCAAGGGGAGCATCATTCAACATCCGGGCAAGAAAACATTGACAGCGTGGGTGTAGGAAATTCATGTTTTTCTCTACCATAGAAGTCGTCTGGAATCTGTTGTGCATTTTGCTTGTCCCTGAGGAGGGGATTTTGATTGCCAACCTTCAACGCAATTCAATGTAAACATTTTTCCAGCTCTCATTAGTGACATTATTTGATGATATTTTACGGAATTTTCTGAAGGCTATGTGTGAGATTTGATTTCGTTGAAGTTTTGGAGTTCGTAGAGTCGAAATTATGTTATATATTTTGGTAGTCCAATATTTATTTGTGAGCTTAAAATTTTTTAGTGCAGCGCGTTTTCATAGCTAGTTTACCGGTTTACCGCCCGTAGCTCTGATTCCCAGTCGAAATCGATTTTCACGACGACAAAATTTTAACGTTGCAAACGACAATAATAAATTCGATGGTCAACTTTGGGAAGCTTTAAGATTGAAGGGAAATAAAGTAAATAATTAGTGTAAATCATTTTTGTATCCTTGACGACTGACTATTTATTATAACAAGATCTTTTGGAGTCAGATCCAAGCACAAGAGTTTTAACTTGTTGCGTACACCGGAAATGTGAACTGAGATCGAGTAGATCCTGCATAACAATTCAAGATTCATCACTATGCGTTGTAAGCCGGCTACTTTCATGCAAGACTGCGACAATCTCGACAGAAGTAAGGCAGTATTAGCTCAGAATTATTCATCGCCTCTGTGTGAAGAGCGCACAGGCAATAACAAGTTTTAGGTTCCCGACGCTTGAAGCGGAACACCAATTGTTGTTGCATCAGGAAAAGGGCAGCGCTAAGCTGTTACAATTTTCCTGGCAATATTTGCTAGTTAGAAGTTAGTGTTTCCGCAGTGTAGTTATGATGTTACGTCATTATCATAATTACGTTTTTATTTACCGTAGTATCTCTATTATCGTAATACCATTCGTTACGTCCATGAGCTGTAGTTATTGATTCAACGCTGTCATCGTAATTTATTTCGTTACTTTGGCAAATTGTACTTACGATGTAACGCTCTCATCGCAATTTCCTTCGTTACGTCACTGAGTTGCAGTTACGTATTTGTGCTGTAACCTCGACGTAAACTCTCTTACGGTGTCGCTAGCGACATCGAGCTTGGATAATGTGACACAAATGGAATAAAATCTTAGATTTAATTTCTCTAAATTATTAATGACTATTTGTGCTAAAACTTCAACCCTGAATTGCAGCGTAAAATTACTTATTTTGAAGAAAACTGAACTCCATTAAAATAATATTGAGATAATTTAAAATTTATTATTTTTGTTAGCGAAGACTGATTGCTTGGTAAAATATGAATTCTTCCATGAATCGCGTACTGTATCGAATTTATGTACTGTTGTTTTTGATCGAGCTTTGCAATGATAATAATGTGACACAGACCGCTGATTACGTGATGTGAAAGTGCGTAATAAATTGGTTCCAATATTGATTGTTCACAGTAGTAGTGAAGATGAAAGTTTAAATTTACATTGTTGGTTGAGTGCTGAGAGATATATTGCAGGTGAGCAATATTGTTTATGCGAAATTTCTCGCCAGCTTACCGAATACTAAAAAATTATATAGATCTTCGTACAATTCATTTAGGCTGATTACAAAATCATCACCCTGCTTAACCTAGATATATTGCGTTTAAAATTTGCCTGCCATTTTCCTACGCATCTTGCTAAACGACAATTCCCAAGCTTATTAAAACACTGAACTTTTACAACCAGATCGATGAGAGAAAATTTCTGGTTGTGGACCATCTTTCATGCGCAGCCGTTGTAATTTTGCTTCGTATTTTTCATCAGTCTTATTTTTAGTTGCTTTTTTTGACCCACTTTGGGTTTTACAAGCAGGCTGCATCGTCTCAAGTTTCCAGCGTCTGACAATTTAGTCTCAAAAATGGGAATCTGAGAGCCAATTAAGCTTAATAAAGTCGAACATGATTAAACTAATACATTCATCTTTTTCATGAGTACAACGCCCGAGCAGCACATTATTTAATTGCAAAATTTTCATTGAGAAATATCGGTTTAAATGTAAACATATTATTATGTCGAAGACCTTACAATTCACCAATTAAATGAAGTGAATTGGTAATGCGCTATCTTATCACTTATAATAATAGCGGTTTCAGGTTTATTTTGCCGTATGCCTGTCGCCGATTCTTAACATCACAGAACATTCACAGCATTTTGCAGTCTCGAACTCGCAAACTCACGGCTTCAATTCTGCTTTGCTTAACCGCCCGGCCTTCTTGCCGATTCTGACCGGAACCTGACGCACAGAGCTGGGATCGAACCCGCGCTTCTCTGCGCCAATCTTGGTAGGTACTCTGAACTGTAACAACTGGGCCACCCTGCCTTAACCACTGGGCCGCTCTGCCAAATGATGCAATTACCGGAGGGCAGATCTGTTTCTAAAAAATTTTTTAGTGTGTGGACGAATATATTTTGACGATTATTTTGAAATTCAAATTAGCATTAAAGGAGAATGTCTCAGCGTCTTAGCCACTTTCCCGGAGAAATATTTCTAATACAGATACAGGATAATTGCGCACTCAAACTACACTTACAATATTAGTTTGGACGCAAAAAATGGTACGTTTCTTTTCGAGTTTGTCAGCTTCTTATTTTAGTTGGTTAGATAGCTAAGTTATTAGTTTGGTAGTTATTTCGTTAGAATTTCAGCAGAAAATTAATTAGATTGGCTAGGCAGCTAATGCTTCGCAATGTCTGTATATGTAAAGTTAAAACACAAAAAACGGAAACTTATATTTCCAGATGTGAATCGGTTCCATGGAAGGTTTGTTAAGTGCTTGCTTGTAGGATTAGATGACATTGCTGAAATTCCAAATTATTAAGAACGAAAGCTTTCTACAATATTTACATTTAAGAAGGTCTGGCGTCTAAATTCAGATACACGTGGTTAGTTCGAGCGTGTCATTCTATTAAATAAAATTAGAAGAAGTCAGTTTCTTAATAGAATAGTCGAGTGCTTAGCGAACAAGCTCTCCACTCCGGAAAATTCCAGCAGAGACATTAATATTGACTTCTCAGATTTTACTATCAGGCCGAGGCCGCACATTTCAAATCAGTACCACTTCAGGGCATCATCATCGAATACGGATTGCTTTGCAGGTTAAATATGTTGAACCACCTAACACAGGCACGAGATCTTAAAATTTTCATAGACCTGCAGTACGACATTCTACACAGTTATCAAACCTGAGGTACAACATTAGACACTGTTATCAAACCTCAGTTACGACGTTTTACATTGTTATCGAACCTGAGGGACCGAATTCTACACAGTTTTAAAACACGCAATCGTCCATGTTTCTGCATAAATGGATCTTGGCATATCTTCATAAATTCCAACACGGCAGGAATTTTAGATACTCTTTGTTTACGTAATTACAAATTCTTGATGATTGTACTGTATCTCTTAGCGAATAAATGAGCTAGATGATGCCGCTCAAATAAATGAGTTATTTCAAGTAATATTTTTTATTCAATATATGAATCGTGTTTGATTGATAAAAAAATTGCTCCCAATTAAAAAGCACATAATATCACCATAATCGCTTCAAGCTGTAGCCCAGCAGCCTATGCGCATATGTACAAGACCTACGCGTGCCCTGGCAATATCTCACATTTTTCTACAAGACTCACGCGGCGTGGTGCACAATCATGCACTAAAGCCAGCTTAAGAAACAAGATTGCAAGTTCCCCCCAGACTTTTTACACAAACTTGTAAGCGCATATAACCACGTCTCTCCAAATTAAAAGCAGCAACAATAATGAGTTTCCGACAATCCCGCGCAAAGTTTTTCAAGAGAGAATAAGACGCACTGAGACGAGTCGAGACGCCGGTATCCCAAGTAATATTAGGATTTTAAATTTCCGTTTGCTCTGCTTTTAAGTTTCAACTAAAATGCTTATGTGCATTTTACTGAAAGAAGCTACATTATTAAAAATATAAATCAATCGAATTCGCAGCCTGGGCAGCGCACGCGAATTCTGGTCTGGGCATCGGAATCAATGGATCAAAATGAATAAAAAAATCAGGGCTTTAGGATGCTGAACTCAGATCCGCTGTTGATAGTGCTGGGTGCAGAGCTCGAAATGATAGTGCTGGGTGCAGAGCTCGAAATGATAGTGCTGGGTGCAGGGTTCGAAAAGATGGTTTTGTACGCAGGGCTCTGAATGATAATGTTGTATGCAGAGCTCAAAATGATAGGACTGCATGCAGGACTTGAAATGATATAGTGCTGTGCAGAGCTGGGAATAATTGTGCTGTTTACAGGGGTCTAAATTATTGTGCTTTATGTAGAGCTAAAAAATATCGTGCTGTATGCAGGGCTTAAGGCCTGTAGTCACAGTGCGGCGAAGTCCGTGAGCGAGAAATTCGCGACAAGGATGTGGAACCCTTGTTCTGTGTTCAGATCGGCAAGTTGCTGCGCTCGAGCTTGTTGCCTTTGTAATATGATACCTGAGCCAGCACCCATCTAAGGGGCTGCGGTCGTCTCTTAGGTGGCCGAGGAATGGCCTGCGGTGACTAAAACTAACTGGCCGAGGCCAGACCACTGGCCAACCATTATTACTCGCCCCTTATTGTGCTCCCCTTCACCACAAGTGTGACAGGCGGGTTATTTACGAGGTGTGTTTCCCCTCATTTTTTCCCCAACTCCTTCATGAGAACTGCGGCTTCCAAAGAAAATGTGAAATCTCCGATTTAGCAGTAATGAAAAAACATTTTGTTACAAAATATTTACGAAATAGAGGTTGATTTAGATATGTCTTTAATACCGATCAATAGAGAATAAATAGTACTACATCCTTGTGTCTCACAAATCTAGGTAAGTCGCATAAAGTATAATGAACATTGATTGAGCGATGAACAACATTTTCCTCTATCGTAACTAATGCTAGACAAAATATACATATTTTTTGTTACTGTAGAGAAATTGTAAATAAATAGCTGAATGAGCATGGAAAAATTCAGATTGATATTTCATTTACGAGCGGAGTTATAATGACTATACGTAGTGATAGATTCTCATAGGGATTCAGCCAAGCCTGCCTGAGAGCTCGCGGCTCTCAAGCACCACCTTAAAATCATAGTCTTATATATACAGAAGTCGAAATGTATAGTGCTATACAATGCTCGGAATGATAGTGAAATAGGGAGCTTGTAATTATGGTGCAACGCAAAGTTCATAATGATAGTGCCAAGTAATCCTCTAAAAGATGGTGCTATGTAAAGCTCTAAATGATAGTAGTGCTATGAAGAGCTCTATATTAAATTGTTATGCGGAGCTTGAGAGGAAAGTGCAATACCGAGCCCGAAGCAGTAGTGCAATGCAGAGCTCGGACGGGTAGTGCTATGCACTTGTCGGAATGCCAGTGCTATGCGAAGATCGAAATGACGGTGCTATTTAAACCTCGAAATGGTAGAGCAATGCAGAGTTCTTTGGCTAGTGCTATGCAAATATCGGAATACTAAGGCTATGCAGAGCTTTAAATGCTAGTGCCATGCAGAGCGCTTTTGTGGGTTCGGAACAAAGGGGTTTTGATCTCACTCCTGTCGAGGACTTGATTTTTTTTCTAGTTAAGCGATAATTGATTGTCATGAACTCCCTGAAAGATCATTCTCCATTTTTATTAAATTGGAACAGGAAGACTTGGTTTGACAAATTTTTCTATTCTGACCTCTTTTTGAATAATTTTGAAAAGTTCTCTTGGCAGGATTGGCATGAAACGATGCAATCTATTCTCCGCTGCTAATGATATTCTTTGCTGGAATTTTTGGTATGTATGTTGGAATATCAGCAGATGAATTTTATTATCATAATCCAAACTTAATTGGTATAATGGCCCGTATGCTAAATAGGGCACTAGCACTACGAAGTAGCACTACGCACTACAAGCCGTAGTGCCTGGGCTCGAAATGATAGTGCTGAGTGCAGAGCTCGAAATGATAGTGCTGAGTGCAGAGTTCGAAATCATAGTGCTGGGTGCAGGGCTCGAAATGATGGTTTTGTATTCAAGGTTCAGAATGATAATGTTATATGCAGAGCTAGAAATTATAGTGCTGGGTGTAGGGCTCAAAAAGTTTTGTATTGAAGGTTCGAAATGATAATGTTGTATGCAGAGCTTAAAATAATAAGACTCGAAATGATAGTGCTGTGCAGAGCTGGGAATAATTGTGCTGTATACAGGGGTCTAAATTATTGTGCTTTATGTATAGCTCAAAATTATCGTGCTATATGCGGGGCTCGAAATCATAATCTTATATACGCAGAAGTCGAAATGTATAGTGCGATGCAATGCTCGAAATGACAGTGCAATGGGGAGCTTGTAATTATGGTGCAACGCAGAGTTCAGAATTATAGTACCAAGTAGGCCTCTACAAGATAGTGCTATGTAAAGCTCGAAAAGATAGTGCTATGTAAAGCTCGAAATGATAGTGCTATGAAGAGCTCTATATTAAATTGTTATGCGGAGCTTGAGAGGAAAGTGCAATGGCGAGCCTGAAGCGGTAGTGTAATGCAGAGCTCGGACGGGCAGTGCAATGCAATAGGTGATTGTTTTTCTAATTAATCGAGAACTTTTTATGTAGAGTTATTATACGTCATTTTGGTGATTGTCGGAATGCCAGTGATATGCGGAGATCGAAATGACGGTGTTATTTAAAGCTCGAAATGGTAGAGCAATGCAGAGTTCTATGGCTAGTGGCTAGTGCTATGCAAATATCGGAATGCTAAGGCTATGCAGAGCTTTAAATACTATAGTGCCATGCAGAGCGCTTTTGTGGGTTCGGAACAAAGGGGTTTTGATCTCACTCCTGTCGTGGACTTGATTTTTTACTAGTTAATCGATAATTGATTGTCATGAACTCCCTGAAAGATCATTCTCAATTTTTAGTAAATTGGAACAGGAAGACTTGGTTTGAAAAATTTTTCTATTCTGACCTCTCTTTGAATAATTTTGAAAAGTTCTCTTGGCAGGATTGGCATGAAACGATGCAATCTATTCTCCGCTGTTAATGACATTCTTTGCTGGAATATTTTGGTATGTATGTTGGAATATCAGGGAATGAATTTTTTTATCATAATCCAGACTTAATTGGCAATAACTCCCTGATAACTTAAAATCTAAAAACTGATTTGGCAGGGAAATTAATTAATTTAGTTTTACACTTTGATGTCTATCGATAAAAAACCTAATTTAATAACTCATACTCAGCTTTAAACTCATAAGGTAACCATAGTATTGAAAACGGACTCCACACATTAATAAAGCCGTGTAGCATTGCAATAATACGGTATGCTTAAAGACCAGGGCCTATACTTTCAAAAAAAGTTAAGAGACCGTAAGTTCATCAGGCAATCATTAACGACCTTTCAAGCAAAATCCACCAATCATAGACAAGAAAATAGAGCGTAAGTACTTACGTTTACTGAGCGAGTTTTGAAAGTATGGCCCCTGGGGCCATATACTTTTCAATGTGCATCATAAGTGAATGCAAGTACTTACGCTCTATTTTCTTGTCTATGATTGGTGGATTTGGCTTGAAAGGTCGTCAATGATTGGCTGATGAACTTACGATTTCTTAACTTTTTTTGAAAGTATAGACCCTGGCAGGTACTAAGAAATATATTGTTACACGGGTTCTCAATTGTTCGTGTTCAGTCACGATCCTTCACGCACGAAGCACTGCAAGTTAGACCTCAAGCGCCATCCAAAATCCGTGCCCGACATGCCTGGGGAGTCGTATCTTAAACAAAATAATTGGCTGCGGTCTCTTTTGAGTTCATATTGCAGAAAAAAGAAATAGCTTTGGGTTGATCCTGGAGAACTTGGAATAGCTTATCTTTTTTATTCCACGTGAATGTTAATCGCATTGGTAGGCAGCGAGAAGTGTAGTCTTTTATTTTACGAGCTTCAAAGCATTTCAGCCGCAGAGGTTCGTCGGAACTATGACGCTTTTCTTTCACTTTTCTGGTTCGTCCATGCAAGAGGCTAACGAATTTCATTCCGTTCTTCAAAACCACGAAGAATTGAAAACAGTGAATGACTTCTCTGTGACAGAAAATAAATTTGTTGGTCAGCATTCATTGAAAAGTTGAAATGCAGGTAACATTTTATTTTTTTAATGTTTGCTACAATAACCTGACTGAAAAATTGCATGGAAATCTTTAGTCTGACGTCCACTCAAGACTTCGGTCCTGCTTTTCCAGACAACAAATTTTAAGAACTCCTGTTCCTGGACAAAGACAGGTTTGACTCATGGTTGAACATGGGTTTGACTCGTCTGGAGCTTTGTATTTACTGATCACTTTTATGTTGGATAAGCTTTTCGCTGTGATGTCTCAAAAACTTACAAGGCATCAGCTCAATGT
This sequence comes from Hyalella azteca, assembly GCF_000764305.2. Taxonomy (NCBI): domain Eukaryota; kingdom Metazoa; phylum Arthropoda; class Malacostraca; order Amphipoda; family Hyalellidae; genus Hyalella; species Hyalella azteca. Next base: position 8,578 of record NW_025939841.1, on the reverse strand, counting down.
ATTGAGCATAATTTTAGCGAGGCAATTTGTATCCAACAATATAGTTTTGAGGAGCTAAATTGAATAAAACTGTAATTTTATTATTTTCAAAATATGTGAGGACTCAATTAGTTCTCAATTTTATCTCTGTTAAAAAATGGCTGACAGCAGTCGCTAATGCAGGAGAAAGTTTCAAGGCTTTTTTCGTCTCTCAGACGATAATGATAAAAAAAGTATCAAGCCAATGCTCTGGACCATCGTTAGTTCCCACTTCAGGCGCTCAACGCCGTTCATATCTTCTAGCACAGATTCAGTTGTCGCGTGTTCAAACGCACTCGAGTTGTAGAACTTGTTGCATGTGTCGCTGCAATGAAGTCTTGAAGTGTCTGGGTTCTGGCGAGATTATTGTGGCTTCACTCATTGGAAATATAAGAGTATAAATCATGAACCGCAAAGAGCTGTCGGAAATCCCAAATGGTTCAATTACTCGTTAGAAATTGGTTTTTCAGTTTGAATGCTAAATTTAGAATGATTTTCGTTCATGTTTCAATGCAGATAATTTTTTTGTATACACTAAATAAGCTCTCCGTAGTTTCCTACTTAGTGGAAAGGCTTTGCTATTTTTTGACACTTCAATTTTGTGCCGGTTAACAAAGAGGACCTGATAGATCAAGCCTCTCAATTTGTCAGGAACATCGATTGACTTTCTGTGGAGATCAAAGCGTTCGATTTAGGAGCTTGCTTTTGCGACAAAACTTCGCTCCGCTTTACGGTTTGATATCTGAGAAGTACCATGAAGCCTTAGTTCGGTAGCTGAAGAGGATCCAAACGACGTCTCAATTTTCACAAGACGTCTCAGGTTAAGTAAATTTCAACATTATGCTCTTGACTCAATATAATTCGTTGGACAACACGAATGAGGAAGGAAAAAATTTTATTTGGAAGCTATTATAACAATTTGATGAACAAATTATTAAGAACTCTATCTGCTTGTGTCATTTACTTAAAAATCTGCATCTCAATAAATTAGGGGTTTCGAAAAAGTCGTACCAATAGTGGTTCGGTAGGTCTTTCCAGGTGGTACGCCAACACTTTCAAGGTAATGCATGATTTTTAGTAGTTTTTAGTGATTTTTTAACATTTAGTGATTGCCACATGTCCACATTTGATCTCAGCAATCGATCATTATATACAAACATCGATTTTACTCAATGCGATAATTCTGAGCGCATTGCTTGAAATATAACTCTACATATTAGCGACTAATATATATCACGGGAAATTATCGGTGACTGTACTGTTGGTACGGGATCACATGTGTTTGGAAACCCCTGTACTTGAATAACTGAAGTAAGTTAATAATGCAAAAATAGATACGTAGTAGATAACCTAGAAGTTTCACTTATTCTTAATTTCTGAGTAGATTGATGGAGCATTATAGCCGCATATAGCGACTACACTTTCTGGATGACTTCAGTCATAATTGTTAATTTTATTTAAATTAGGCTTGATTCGGGGCCTCTCCTGCCGGTGTTCAATATTTCCGAAATAACTGTTTCATCCACATTGTAAAATATGCAACATTTAAAATTTAAAATGCATGTTTTATTATCCTACAGTTGTTGGCTTCAATACAATAGTTAATCTTTATACTCAGTTCCGCTATTGGGGTGTCGGAATGCGGATCGGTTCTACAGGAATGTTCCCGTCGCGCATGCCGGCAGTTTAGCAAATGGTGCCGGTGCAGGACAATAATTTTAAAAGTGCCGTGTGTGGTCGATCGCGGTGCTGCTGATATATTGCTTTCTTTCGTTTTAATAACTTCATTATTATTAGCCACGTAAACGTTTGAGTGAAGTCACGACTTGATCCAGCTCCTGTAATTAATTTTCAATTGTCAAGATTTTCGTTGCATTTATAATTGGGGAATATCGCAACCGCAAATTTGACGGCGACATCAAAATTCTCGATACTGTCGAAATTTGCTCCTTTGATTGTTTCATCTAGTTAGACCTCTCTCTCTAGCATTCTAATTCGTGCTTAACTTACAATAATTGATACTTCAAAATAAGAATTAGAATCGAATCTTTTGAGTCTTTCTTACTAGGTAATCAAAATTGTCAAGATTAGTGTCAGAATTTTCCTTGAGTGACTGAGATTTTAACGCTGTCGCAATTGTTATGAATATTCTCTGCTTGGGTAGAAAAAGGTCTAAATTAAATGTTTTATTAACGGCATTGAGTGGAATGTTGTTGGTGCGTTCGGCTCTTGTTCGGGCGATTAATTTCTGTGTACTATCCCATCAGCTCGTCTAAACTTCCCACATCTTGTACCCTAAATGAGGCTTAACAGCCTTCAGCAGCCGGCGCATCCTCGATTTTGATTACTGAAAGGAAACGAATTTTAGGGCATACCGAGGGCAGATTGTTTCTTTCATAGAATATTTTAAACGTCAGTTTCTTTTGAGAAGTTCACAATTGTAGTGAAACTATGGGGTATTCACCGGTCATCACGTTTTTTATTTGGTCTTTCGTTGTTTATTCAATTATTTTATTATTCAATAAGTTTATTAGTTTATTAGTTTTAATAGAGCGCAGCAACGTTGAACCTACCCCAGAATCCACTACACAATGTTAACCTAACTTTTGTGTTCCTTTCCGTGTCCTTGGATTTTCACAAATTAGTCACTTTTCATTGTTAATTTGTATTGTTCCTAGTGCGAAAAAAATCGTGAATGACTTTCATAATCCGAGGATGGTTTCAGGTCGATTGGTTTATGTTAAACTGTTATTAAGTTAAATGAGATAATATATTCATTCCTAAAACTGTCGAAAACTAGTGACCTATCAAATAGGGACGGGAAGAATATAAATGAAAGGCAAACCCGCGTGGGCAAGTTTTCATCGGCCTAACTAGGTAAGTTACGGACCCAGCTACCTTCCTTAGTAGTTAAGCTGAATGTTAAGCACTCAGCTACCTTTCTGGTAGTTAAGCTGAATGTTAAGCACTCAGCTACCTTTCTGGTAGTTGAGCTGAATGTTGAGCGCTCAGCTACCTTTCTGATAGTTGGTCGCTCGTGCACCCACTAACTAGCGACGCTGGGACTACTTTACCACTAGTTACTGACCTCCAACGATGGTGGTCGATGGAGGATGAAGTGGTTATGAACGATGGTTGAATGATGGTGGAAGTGGTTATAGGAGAATTAATTATTTTATTGGATCTGCATTTTAGCTAAACCCAAATGTGACCAGCAGATTTAAATTATTTTGCCTATGCCTGCAGTATAAATGAGTGAGTAATTACAACGAGGATAGCTAGAGACAAAACAATGCGGTCAATATTATTTAATCTTATCTAAGTAAGTAGCAGTATCTCATTGCATCCAAGTATCTACATATTATCTAAGTATCCAAGTACCAGCTGATAGTATCTAGTAATCGTATATCATTCAATCGTTTGAATGATACGAGGCCGCGAAAACGACAACTACTAATCCTGAACTAAATTAATACTGATGAATTAATCCGGAGGTGGCGTGCGTGAAGCGCAATGACAGTGGCGAATTAGTGAAGATGATCCCTTCTATGGTAATTATTCGTCACGGAATCATCTGTGGGCGCTCAATTATGCATACGACTATGCTATTTACCTTCATGAATGTCTATTCCTAATTAGTGAATTTTACGCGAATAAAACTGTCTTGTCATCTGAAGATTTAAGTTGGCTGAATCGTTTGTCTTTGCAGGTCAGCTGTGAAAATTAATTTTGAACCGAGGACTGCTGTAGGAGTGACAGTGATGAGTGAAATAAATAAAAAAGAGAATAATTTGATTAACATAACTGATAACTTACACAACAGAAGAACTTCTCTATGAATTCTTTTGCTGTGGGAGCGGTGACAAGTTAGTTAATTAATTTGATTCGTCCACCAACCCCGCGATGCGGTGAGTACAGAGCTCGTTACTTTTTGATCCAATCAATCGGGAAGATGAAGCCCAGTCCTCGAATAATATTTGGGCTGCTTGCGTATCCACAGGATGTTGATTTCGATCGCGTCTTTCTTTCCAGAGTTCTTTTCATTAAATGGAAATAGATATTATTGGGCAAGGGAACTACGGCAATTAACGGAAACAGCTGCTACCCAGGGTATTCCTCGAGTATTTTTCTTTTCACTATTTCAAGTTCTTCTCAGTCGTTGGGTTTGAACTTCGGTGACACACTTGATAATTTAGGTTATTAATATCTTAAAAAAATGGCAGTCTCTCCACTAATTATTTAACGAAATTTTGTCATTTCCCTTACTGAACATTTAAATCCAGCGCAATATCGGCTTGTTTGACAAGTCCGTACTTTGTATCGACGGCGCCATCACGTGTCATGGCTATAAAATGAACTTCACTAGTCTGATATTAAATTATTTTAAAGTGGCAAGATAATTTTGAAGTGCTTCAAACCTTGCAGCTGTAATATTTCTATGCATGTTATAAAAACAAATAATGAATTATTGTCGCGCCAACATATTTGAGAACGCTTTTGAATTCAGATACATTGATATCAGACCGAATGCAGCTGTTGCTATAATGACTTCAGTCGTGAAAAAACGAATTTCCCTCGCTTGCGGTGCGCTGGTATTTTTGTTTCTTTTTCAATCGATTTGGTTCCCCATGAAATACTTTGGATAACATCCTTAGCACGCGTTACGCTGATAACATCTTACTTAAATTAATCTTGAACGTCGTGAGATAGCCTTCCTCTCTCATAAAGTGAGGAGTGGTCGGCTTACGCTCGGCCAACGTTTTGTGGAGACGATTTATCGATGAATTTTAACGCGTTTGCGACGACAGAAACCAAAATCCATCCTCGTGAACTCGACGAAATATTTCAAGCCTAAGAAAATCGCTGTAACTCGTCAAAAGATTTTGGATTTCTTGGGAGAATTTCTGCTTGTCAGTGAAGTAGCAAATAGTAGCTCTAGTTTTGATGAGATTCTCGGCAGATTTCGTCGCAAAGGGCTCGCCAAAATTGGTTTAACTCTCGCGTCGGCTCTCGGGACACGTGAGAAGTTGCGTGCTATTTCATTGCAATGGCGGTATGTCTGGCCCCAGCTGCCAAGCCAGTCGCCGGACTTAAATCCGATTGAATATTTGTGGCGGTATTTGAAGATTCAAATTAAGAAAAGGTCCCCAACAAACATTGAGAATCTTAAGGTGGTGTGCCAAGAAGAATGGTATAAAATACCAGTCAGCATCTGCAAATCATTGGTCGAGACGTATGGAAATAGACTGGTATCTGTTGAGCTGAATAAAGGGTATTCAACCAAGTATTAAATTAAAATAATGCGGATTTATTGTTTTGTACTAATACTTTTTTCACCCGAAAAGTGAACATGTTGCATTGTTTTTTGTTGCATTGAGATTTAATTTCTTTTGATAGTATTTTTGAATACTATGCGTCTCTATACATAATTTAAATCACTTTTCCTGTTAAGTTTGTGTACTTACATACATTAAAATACGATTTTTTTAAGTGTAAGAATATTTATTTCCCCCCACTGTACATACGACTATATGCTATTTACCTTCATGAATGTCTATTCCTAATTAGTGAATTTTACGCGAATAAAACTGTCTTGTCATCTGAAGATTTAAGTTAGCTGAATCGTTTGTTTTTGCAGGTCAGGTGTGACAACTAATTATGAACCGAGGACTGCTGTAGGAGTGACAGTGATGAGTGAAATAAAAAAACGACAATAATTTGATTAACATAACTGATAACTTAAACAACAGAAGAACTTCTCTATGAATTCTCTTGCTGTGGGAGCGGTGGCAAGTTAGTTCATTCGATTCGCCCACCATCCCACGATGCGGCGAGTACAGAGCTCGTTACTTTTTGATCCAATCAATAGGGAAGATGAAGCCCAGTCCTCGAATGATATTTGGGCTGCGTGCTAATCCACAGGGCGTTAATTTCGATCGCGTTTTTCTTTCCGGAGTTCTTTCATTAAATGGAAATAGATATTATTGGGAAAGGAAACTACGGCAATTAACATGAACAGCTGCTGCCCAGGGTATTCCTCAAATATTTTTACTTGATATTTCAAGTTCTTCCCAGTCGTTGGGTTTGAAGTTCGGTGAAACACTTGATAATTTAGGTTATTAATATTAGTCTGACATTAAATTGCTTATAGTGGCAAGATAATTCTGAAGTGCTTCAAACCTCGCTGCTGCCATATGAACGAATGATTAGTGTTATTCATTCGTGGGATCATAAGCTTCATCTTACGTTAGAGTACCTCACGCGTTACGCTGATTAACATCTTACTTAAATTAATGTTAAACGTCTTGAGATAGTCCTCTTCTATCATACAGTGAGGAGTGGACCGAGTGGTCGCTTTACGCTCGGCAAACGTTTTGTGGAGACGATTTATCGATAAATTTTAACGCGTTTGCGATGACAGAAACCAAAATCCATCCTTGTGAACTCAACGAAAATATTTTAAGCCTCAGAAAATCGCTGTAACTCGTCAAACGATTCTGGATTTCTTGGGAGAATTCTTGCTTGTCAGTGGAGTAGTAAAAAGTAGCTCTAGTTTTGATGAGATTCTCGGCAGATTTCGTCGCAAAGGGCTCGCCAAAATTGGTTTTAACTCTCGCGTCGGCTCTCGGGACACGTGAGAAGTTGCGTGCTATTTCATTGCAATGACGGTATGTCTGTCCCCAGAAACAGTCGTGTTGGGCTCTGTCTGGCCCAACTGTAGGCTCATTGCACTCCGCAGGGACCAGCTCGCCAGTTCTGCGGCAATCCTGTCTAGCAATTGGGCGTGTTAAGTAACCTAACATTTATTTGGACAGGAACCAATCCCTCTGAACTCAAATCTTATGCTCGGAGGAGTGTCGGTATGAAATTTGAATTATAACGACGATGAACACAGACAAATGAGTTTTATTGCGAGGAATAATTTGATGGCCCATGAAATGAGCTAACGCTGTCTCTTGATGATGGAAAATATTTTAGGTCCTGTGAAAATCTAACTGGTTACTGGTTATACGTTTACCATTTACAGCAGAGATTCGAATCGAAATCTAGAATGAGATTCTTAGGGAAATTCATCCGTTCTTGTTAACGAGACCAAATTTAAAGTGAGGTACAGTTTTGAGTATTGGCTCTTTCAGCGCTCGGGCAATACCTTGAGTGCTTTCAAATGAAGTTTTCTTCATTTGAAGAAAACATTCTTCAAATGCTTTCTCTTGTCGGCTGGAGATTTTAAAAAAACATTCAAAGTGAGTCAAAAATAATTGATTTATTTTCTTATTTTCTTAGGTTTTACTAAGAATCATGAATGCTAGTATAAGCGTTCCAACATCCCACTCCTTGGATGTTTGAATTGGGTCTGGAGATATGGCTGTCGAGATGAGTTTTAATCTTGAGGGTGGGAGAAAAAGCTGATGTATTTTTAAGCAACAAAACTTCAACACTGTTTACGTAGCAAAAAGTTGTGAGTGAGAGGTGCCTAGACATCCTTGACAGGCTCGCGTTTTTCATTGAAAGAAGCCGCAGTTTGAGAGCGGCCAACTGCTCCCGAAATCGAAATTCCGCGAGGAGAATCCAGGCGCAGCTGAAATGTGTTCAAACTCGCATAAACTTTAACAAATTAAATCAGAACTTGTCAGGTGACTGAGGGGCCGACTCGTGCTTCTCGTTTTTGCGGAATAAGATACCCAATGCGGAGTTGTCGTTTCACAGGCCGTCAACTACAAATAAAGCGCATTTTCCGCAATTTTTTCGAGTTGCGGAAGATCCCGGCATGTTGAGCTCCAAGACAGCTGCGTGCATGCAAATGTGGCTTGCAAAACAGGCACGAGATTCGCCTGATATTATGCTCGGCAGGAATAAAACCCACAAAATCTATCATTTTTGTTCTTTATAATTATTTATCAATAGTTCCTACGAATGCATATGTTTCTTACGTATATCTTCGTTTATTGCATTTGTATTTGTTTATCCCATTAAATTTCGTTTTCTCAATATGGCTTTGTTTATTCCGTTAATCGCATTTTCCTAATTTTCTCCTTAATTATCTAATTTGCTTCTAAACCTCTTATTCCAGTCTACCTCCTCCGTTGAAAACCAACATCATCTGTCCTGTTATAATCTACAAGGGGAATTTCTCCTCTAATGGACAAAATCTTCCTATTTCGCTTTGACGTCCATCGGGCATGCAAAAGTGGATTAGAAACCTCTATTGGAGTTAATTATTTAAAATCACATATAATGGACTTAATTCATAAGTTGTGATGCCATGTCTGATAGTCTCAAACAACATCTATTGAATCGTTGATTGATTATACTTCTATCAAATTAATGTCTGTAGTTTAAAAAAATTTAACAATGTTGATGTTTAAATAAACTTTCATTCTTGGATGTGTTTTTTGACAGTAAAGTATTTTGTGTTAAGAAAATGCATGTTATCAAAATGAATGCACTAAATGAGAGCTTACACTTTACTAACATAAGAGACTTTCTAAACATCATAATTACGTTTACTAAACACGTATATCATAACACATATCTCGCTTACAACTAATCGCTCCAAACA
>NW_025939840.1:0-7947 GCF_000764305.2 Hyalella azteca | reverse complement strand
TTGCCACTGTAAACTATGACCCAGTACAAGGTAACTTACCTACAGCCGCCGCAGATAATAATATGTGATCAGTATTTATATTGATATTATGTGCACAGGGCAATGTAAATGGAAGCGTGTTAATGAAACTAAACGCATGCCATGATTCATGAATGAGGGAGACTTCAATGCACAACGCTCAGTGATCTATCGCATAGACTCGTGGAGGAAAAAATAATCTGTATGAGTCATTCAAACATGAAATTGTATGTGACATTGTTGGGGACTAATCAATAAATAAACATCATCTGACCCCGAACACTTGGCCAATGATCGCAAATAAAAAGGATGAATAAACACTGATAAGTTAAGAACTGTATTAACAAAAGAACGATAAATACATGAAAACAAATTACAAAACTATATACCGCGTGTCTTTCTGGCCCTTGCCTATTAATTCCTGATCATGTCCTAGGATCGGAGCCCCGCTGAAAAGCAAGAATAAATACAAATTAAAGACTTGAACGCAACCTAACAAATGAATATAGCACACATAAACAATAAAAAACATAAATAACAATACACAATATTACGAGAAAGGCCACCACTATATCAACACTGAAGATGAACACGATAAACAATACAAGTACTAACCTAAGTGATCCACCACATGTGGTGGATCACTTAGCAATGACAAGTTACATGACGGATCTACACGAGGTGACGTAATAGTTAACTCAAAATGCAAAATGACAAAACCCGTAGCCTAACTATCTATGAAATTATATCTAAAGGCGGTCTCTAACAACATTGCGTATATGAAAATTGAAATGCATGGTTGTTTTGGTTTCTCGTCGTTGGCACGGATGTGAGTGCACTAAATGATCCAGTGTGGCCTTAGAGCCGAAAAAAGACAATAAAAAATTGCGCGTTCAGCGTTTAAAGATTTAGATTGTAAATTATTTTCCTTTCTTTGATTTATATCACGATGATTTAATTCGTTTTTTATTACACGTTTGTTTGGTCCGTTATAACAAAAGGAAAACGGAGCCAAAGAATAAAAATGAATGAGAATGGCAAAGCCTGTTGACAATTTTCCTTGCATTACACGTCAAGTGAAAGAAGTCGATTTGAACGCAATTGAATATATACCTAATCATAACCATCATCTGAATTTGCATGGTGTAATTTTCAAAAATAGTGATAATGAAGTATAATTTTGTCTTGAGAAAAATAAATGAATAAGCAACCAAGTTCACACTCACGAAGTCAGTCCAAAATGAGATCGTTTTCTATTCACAGTTCATAAAAAATGAGAAATTTTAGGGGACTATGCTATTCGAATTTAGGGGGANAATAACGCGCCTGAAGCTCATGAAAGTGCTCAGGAAAATGTAGCATCCTCAAGAGGAAACGTTTCAGCCAAGCGAGTAGATAGCGAGCATGTTCCCTAGATATGACGAAGAAAAAATCCTACTCATCAACGAAGTCTTACTCAATTATGACGATAAAAAATAACCTAGAGTTTCTAAATGCACACACTTATGCATTGCATCTTAGCTCAATCGAATGATCAGGGTGACGATTAACCTGAATTTACAGTCTCTATAGCTTAAGTGTGGGCACCAGCGAATTACACAAGTTTTAGGCAAAAATTCAAGCGTACTTCGTGATATTTTCGAGGAAATGAATTAATTACAACAATGTTCCTGAAACACAAAACATACGCTCTGATACCAATCGAAATCCAATTTCAACAATGATGCTGCTTCTACCAGGGATTATTAGACCCAATATCGTAATTTACATTTTCAAATATTCAAATTTAGAGATCAAAATAAAAAAATATAACTCGGTACTCACTGCAGTGAGTGGCAGAGAGCGCATTTTCTCGTCGACGAAAACGTGAAGTCACGGACGGACAGACAGACGGACAGACGGACGGACATGGCGGGAACAATAGTGCATTTTTCCGTAAATGAGAAAATGCGCTAAAAACTAGCCTTAACAATATGAGATACATCGCATGCATACACAAGTGACAATACCTTGTTGATGAGACGTGGTCGAGTCCGGTAGCCAGGAATGACCTGGTATGAGGCAGCGTGTTGGAAAAAGATGAAGAAAATTAGCTCGTGCTCCATGTCCAACTGCAGAAGCTTAATAGAAATTAATTTATTGTGTTGAATACAGAAGAGAATATTGCGATCAAAAGCCAGAAAGATGGGAGTTTGTTGCGCATCTGGAAAATCGACAGATTTTGTGAGCGGAAGTATTGGACGTATCCATGGCAACCATTTGAGGAACTACGGTCAAGTGCAGAGAAAATGATCAAAATGATCAGACTGTTGGCGAAATGATGAAATTCGATATCATTCTTTTAAATTGTGATGTAACGTCGATGGCTCTCGCGACCTAACATACGAAAAAGTCATCAGAAAGGAAATACGTAGAACATGCATTTAAAATACAAAAGAAACTGGAGGCACAAGAATTCTTACACTTGCAATTTTCCGAAATATTTAATGTCAGAAAAAAGTTAAGCTAGTACACAGTAAATATAACATTTTAATTTTTTATCAGGCATTAGAAAAGTATTTTGTAAAGTTCACGCAAGACGGCATAGCTGCAAAAACGAAAATCAAACATTTCTCGTGCGTGGAGAAAATCAGAGAAGCTCGAGTGGTGGATAAGACTTCGATCCCGGGAGATTAAGGGCGAGCTGCGCAAAATACTTCACGTTTAATGTCTGAGGAACGCGGTATCAGAGATACCAAAATACAAAAAAATATAACTCAGTACTCACAGCAGTGAGTGACAGAGAGCGCATTTTCTCGTCGACGAAAACTTAAGGTCACGGACGGACGGACAGACGGACGGACAGACAGACAGACGGACATGGCGAGCACAACAGTGCATTTTTCCATAATGAGAAAATGCGCTAAAAATATAGATGAATAATAACAGAAAAGAAACTGATCGTATCTATCGAAAAAAAAAAACTTATAAGCGAGAGCATTCTACAAGTGTGTATTAGTTCAAAGTATATGCGATCTAATAGGCAAATGTAAACTTTACATTAATATCAGGAGAAGAACACATCTTGATTTTAAACTGGAGTACACAAAAGTTTTACGTCAATATATTTTGCACATACGACCATACAGTTCTGAAGTCGTCACTGTTCCATCAAATTTGTTTCGTTAGGAATTGCGAAATTGAAAGAAAAAAGACAACGATGCATACATATTGAATAATTTGGCCGTTTTTATTTAACCTGGTAATTTTATTCGAAGAAATAACTCGTCTCTAAAATGCCAACAGTTTTCTCGACCGCTAGATGCAAACAGAACTGATTGCATAACGCATAACTCAATGTTAATTACAGAAAAATTCATCTCATCAGATCGAGGGAGATTCGTAAACGATCGCAGAAATGCTGCTGGAAGCTCGCGGATTGTTTGCTGGCTTCCTGTTGCAAGAGATCATCAAGTGAAGCACTTCGATTGCAGCTTCATTTACTGGCATGCGCTGTCTTAGTAATGATGTTTCCTTTCAGTAAATTATGATTCTCCAGGAAGTAATCAACAGTGAGCAATAGCGGAATTTTTGAAGAGATGTTTCACTTACATGGTTTCACGGGCAGTGATACATTTCAAACGGAAAAATGGGTTCCGTTTCAAAGCGTAGGCAATTAATAAAACTCAAAAACTTTAAAGAGTGCAACGGATGTGGAAATCGTCTTTCGGCTGATCATTGGAATTTAAAAAAATGGTCACAATTTACTTGAAAAAAGACGGTGCCTCAAATGATTCTTCTAGCTTTTTTTGTTGATTTTCGCGACAGACTCGTGCAGAACATTACGGATCGTCGCAGCATATCACTCCAGAAACACATGTTTTTATCCCCAAGTTTAATCTAGCATTTAAGATTCAGATTCTGAATTGTTTCCAATAAAATTTGAAGCAAACTTAAAACTAGGTGTCAAAAACTTGAAATAACTACAACAAATAATAATGGAATTGGCTGTGAGGCAACGGTCTTCGCATTAAGCGAAAAAGTTTTTATATTGAATAGCTTTATTTATAGATCATATGTCACTGCTAATAGCAATTGTTTGAAAAGTTACATTCTTTATCACAGTTTACCTTTGCTGTTGCATATCAATAGAAACAATTTAGGTCAGAGCCAAGTACTTTCCAGCTAATCTTTTATTTTTTTCATACTTGAATGAACGTAAATGTATGAATATTTCTTAAATTCAATACACTCGTAATTCCGGTCCTACAAGTTCCAGCAGCCACCAAACTTTTTCGTTGAGTAAACCAGTAGGTATCATGAATACAAGCATAAACGAAGATGAGGCATTGAATGAAATTTTTAAGTAGATCAGGAAATTAGGAATAAACTGGTGAGTTGTACTGAGTAATACTAATTAGTACTCTAATGAGTAGCCACTGAGAGGAAAACAGTCTAGAAGGAATAACGAGGAGGCGACACCTTGCTAGGTTTGGAGGTCAGGGGCAAAGGTTGTGTTGAAGTTGTTGGCGGTCTGAACAAATTTTCTTTGCTCTGGAAAGATATATAATTGCAGTGTGACTGCTGCTTGCACGAGCTTCTCAACGCGCGCGTACTTATAACTAGCATCAGGGCTCGGTTACTCGTTCAAGGTTCCCCGCGATGATCGTTGACTGCAAATGTCGTGACAAACCAAACTGCGAAACTAATTTAGATTTATGGCCACCTGGGCCTATATTTTCAAATAAGTTTAGAGATCATAAGTTCATCTGCCAATCATTGACGGCCTTTTAAGCAAAATCCACCAATCATAGACGAGAAAATAAAACCTAAGTACTTACGTTCACTTAGCGAGTTTTGAAAGTATGGCCCCTGCTGGAGTATAATTTAAAGCTATATAAATATACCAAACTTAATTATTTGTAATTTTATTCTGTGGGAGTGTTTGTTAAAAGGATAAACCCCAATAGAGACACAGTAAGGACGTAGTTTATGGTGAAAATAAAAATTTAAAAGCATATAAAATTCTGAAAAAAAAATTAAAGAGCTGCGAAAAGGAGATGGAGAAATTTTAGCTTAGAAGAAATGCACCATATAGATGGAAAAGCAACTAGAAATGAAAAAATGAGAGCTTGGACGAAGCCAAAACTTATTCTGATTGTAAATTAAAATAAGTGATTGCTAAGTAATAAGAATTTGAAGTTTGAGAAATCATTCGCAAAAATTCATGGAGTAAAAAGTTGGCAAACTAAAAGTAAAATAAACAACTACTTCATGCGTGCGCGGTCACTGATTTGCGTACGGACGCGCGACCTTATAGCGATTAACACGCGTAGCAAATCATCCCAATTTCGAACAATTAATAACTTCAAAATTTCCATTTGAAAAACCAATAGAGAGGAATTTATTTTTATTTTTATTTCTTAGAAATAAATTTGCTCCTCTTTTGGTAAAATTGAAACCTACAACATATGAGAATTTTAAAGTTTTCTGTTATGAAAAATTTTTAATACGAGTATATACTAGACCGGATCAAATGAACGCCGTATTTTTGAATTTCAAAACAATGAAATTCGCGTTACATGTAAGCAACATTTCGCTTATATTCGTTATGAGCATCAAATTATTATTTGTGATTAATATAAGAAAAAATAAGAACAAACTAAAAGCTACTGAATCGATAAAATTACTTACAAATTCTCGATCAAACATGGCAAATATTTCCTTGCAAAAATGTCGTTGTCCAACTCAGTACAATGCAATACAGAACATCGACGCAAAAAAACACTATCATTATTTTTTATTGAAAATTCTTATAAAAAATTTATTTTTATATTTCATAAAAAATATATTTCTACATGAAAAATTGACACTTTTGAAACTTAAAGCACCAAAACTTGCGTACTGTGATGATAAATGGGTTCAAATGCCTCAGTTCAGTGATTCTATTGAACTTATCGCCCTATTCACCACAGTTCATCAAATTCATCACATCGACCACCAGGCTCAATAGAAGATGACTGCACACATTGCTGCATGTGTTGAAAACTGGTAAGTGAGACGGATAGAACTTAGACCAAAACTCATTTTAAACGACACTATAAAAGAATCAACACGAGACTTTAATTTTAGCGCATTTTCTCATTTATGGAAAAAATGCACTATTGTGCTCGCCATGTCCGTCTGTCCGTCCGTCCCTGACCTCAAGTTTTCGTCAACGGGATAATGCGCTCTCGTCACTCACTGCAGTAAGTACTGAGTTATATTTTTTCTAAATTGAAAAAGATGTTGAGAAAAGTGCTTTATAAATATTCAACAGCCATTGAATAAACATTTTTTTTTGAAAGTATAGGTCCCGGTGTCCCGTAGCTCATGGGTTACGTGGAAGCGGAAGCTTGCTTTTGTTTACCTATATGACTTCGCAAAGATCACCAATCATAGACAAGAAAATAGAGCGTAAGTACTTACGTTCACTTAACGAATTTTGAAAGTACTGGACCCCTGTGTCATACTTTCAAAACTCGCTAAGTGAACGTAAGTACTTACGTTCTATTTTCTTGTCTATGATTGGTGGATTTTTCTTGAAAGGCCGTCAATGATTGGCTGATGAACTTACGATCTCTTAACTTTTTTTTGAAAGTATAGGTCCCGGTGTCCCGTAGTTCATGGGTTACGTGGAAGCGGAAGCTTGCTTTTGTTTACCTATATGACTTCGCAAAGATTATTCATAGGCATGAATTTCACGGAAGAAAGAATCCATCATCACCAAAGCGTAGGCAAATATGAGCTGAGCGCCCATAAAAACTTTCTAAAGAGATTACATTCGATTGTGGCAAGAAAACAAAGCGAATTTACACGAAGTAAATCGGCCCTAAACGATGCATAAACTGAAATTTACACAGCAGCCTGTGACAAAGACTGGTTAAAGATGATGATAGCTCTTGAGTCAGGAGTCAAGATTATGCATATTATTGCGCCTATGAAACATGATGAATCGTTAATTTAAAAAAATGAATTGTTAATAAAAAAAACTGTTCGCAATGCATACGATGAACTAAAATAAGAGTGGAAATCGAAAGGATATTTTGTAACAAAGAAAGAATCACAAAATCAACATAAATTAAAATATGTTCTTGATCTGAAATCTAAATGATGTTCATAAAGCCGAGCTTTCATGAATATTAATGAAGAGGTGAGAGGAAACAAAAACTTATGACAGATCGTTAGGAATAAAAACTTTACATTCCCTGGGCTGCGGTGATCCATCTTTCAGATAATGATAGAAATTTTTGCAGAGGAGACAGCTCCGGCTAATGGAGGTTGTGATGTATCGTAAATGTATGTATTTATATAGAATTATGTGCAAGTTCAGCTTATTTAAACCTCTATAATACTGCATCAGAGTTTTACGACTTCTATACATAGATTTCACTGTACAACAAAGACGTGAAGACGTCATTGCTAGCGACGTATACGCATCAACACGTACGCCTTGTAGAGAAATACAAATAACTAAAATAAACAGAACTCTAACAAGTCTTCCCTGAAAAAATAAAATGGCGGAAACCGCAACCTGATCTCGTATGGCTGCCCCATCGTTGAATTATTAGAATTATCCTAGCAAATGAAACGGTCACCGTCCAAGGATGTATGTGTGTGTGTATGTATATGTATGAATATGCATGTATGATCGTATATATAATTTTGTTTTAATTCAATGTGGAGCTTTTCCTCGAGCCATCGGGGTAACCACTTTTCTTCAATAAATAAATAAAATAAAAAAGGATGACGTAATCAATTGCTAATTTACAAACACTGTTGAACTTGTGTTGTCAAAAAACTTCGCAATTTCATTTGTCTTTTGAAGAATTTTATTAAAAGCTTACATGGAGATGCTAAATTCACGAATAGAATTTTGCAGGGTGCGGATACATCCAAGCCATATTTGAA
>NW_025939839.1:0-1089 GCF_000764305.2 Hyalella azteca | reverse complement strand
CCATCTCGACTGAGGTAATAAATAATAAATAAATATAAACAAATAAATTGAAAAAATTGCATTCTTTTTTATTTATACTTAATAAATAAAAACCGAATTGAAGAAACCATTATTTGAATTTTTATAGTCTAATAATTTTCAATATTGTAGCACAAATTTATGTAATATTCTTGTTTTGAAAAAACTTCCGATAACGAACTTACCAAATTGCAATGACGTATCAAAGGAACACAATAACTCCGATTCATTCAGGCGTTGAAAAGGATATGAGCAACGGGAAAATTATTTTTACTGTTAATATAATTATTGACGCAATCTACTCCATTTCATCAATCAATTCGTGCCTGGTTCGAGCATCGGGCTAGTGAATGACCATCGATTTGGAAATATATTCGTCTGTCAGGCTCAGTATAATAATATGCATGGAAGCTTAAATACTTTTATTTGATGTTTTTCCGCAAACTCTCGAAACTCGTAACACTTTTCATTTATATTTGCTAAACGCTTGAAAATGTAATGTAAGCAGCATTAAGTCATCAAGTTAAGTCCGCAGCGTTAACTACATCACCTTTTTCTAACCATTTCTCCAATTCAAAACCTACGCTGGTCACGTCCTATTTCAATTATTACGGGTTCCATGACGCCTTATTCGTCGTTGCAACTCATCGAACTCGGTTGTCTTTTTTTTCTAACTTGAAACCTTGTGACTACTCGCAACTGTTTTGTATTTGTTCATGTTCGGGTAACCATAAGCGGATGATTTTTACTCGGTTCGTTACAAGTCATGTAAAATGGTGTACCATTAGATTGAATCACCATGTGAATTATATTATTTCAAGGGTAACTTTAGACAGTCGACTGCAATTTTTATTAATCATAACCTTTCTTTGTCCAGAGTTCCGATTTTAAACAGAAAAAGTTAAATTTGTGACATATTTCATTCAATTTAGCCGTTAATCTACCTAATGTCTTCGTAGGTTACTTAGTTGATGTCTAAATTCACTACGTCGAATTTTACGCATGTCTTCACCTGTAACGTTGGTCAGTATTTCACTTGATCGTTCACACGGTCGAGCAAATTTTTTCGTG
>NW_025939838.1:0-1194 GCF_000764305.2 Hyalella azteca | reverse complement strand
AATTTGATGTTTTAAAGTAAGAGCTTAAGTGCATTTACTTTGGTCTCGGTTATTTATGAGCGACTCGAGTAACTCTGACTTATTACCACGTTTTTCGTGTCTTGTCTGTCTGTCTGTCATCAAAAATTCAAACCTTAATTTAGAGCACTTCTGATGATCCTAAAAACTTGAAATTTGGCGTGCATGCTTATGCTGCTTAACAATTCAAGATTTGATCATCAGAAGTAATAATTTTAAAAAAATTATCCCAAAAAAATAAAAAACCCTAAAAACTCATGGTTGGGAATCGAGTTTTTTGTCGAACATCCAGACTTGCCAACCCTGGAAATTTATTTGAATTGCAAAAATTGCTAAACTAAAAAGTAGAAAATAAAAAAATATAAAAAACCTTTTTTGAAAATCATGTTTTTCTGGTGCTTACAAAACTATAAACAATGAAATAAAATAAATAAAAAACTTTGAAAAACCACGTTTTCTTTATG
The DNA here is from genome assembly GCF_000764305.2 of Hyalella azteca. Taxonomy (NCBI): domain Eukaryota; kingdom Metazoa; phylum Arthropoda; class Malacostraca; order Amphipoda; family Hyalellidae; genus Hyalella; species Hyalella azteca. Next base: position 712 of record NW_025939838.1, on the reverse strand, counting down.
GACAAAAAAGAAAATCATTTACTCCTACATAACATTCCATAACATTATACATAACTTTAACGTTATTTAAGGGTTTATGTTTTTCTTTTTTGTCTGTTAAGAAAACGTGGTTTTTAAAAAAATTTTATTTGTTTTATTTCATTGTTTTTAGTTGTGAAACCACCAGAAAAAAGTGGTTTATAAAAGTTTTTTATATTTATTTATTTGCTTCTTATCTTAACGTGGCAGCTTTCTTCGACTTTGCTAGGATAAGTAATCCGCTTCAAGAATCCTGCTACGAACTTAACTCTTACTAACGTCCTCATTAATGTTCTGCAAGTTAAAGAAAGGCTCATTCAAACCAACATTTAACATTAAACCACATTTTAACTCCCATTGAAAAATGTGCAGGAAATTTTCCTTTATCACTATCATTCTAAGAATTCAAATATTGTAAATTAGAAATTGAATTAATTTTTACAAATCATCCTTCCATTCGCCTGTTTTGCAATTGTTTATACTTTGTTGTTAATTTCACTACAACAAAAAAGTAATATACCATTTCAGGTCCCAGCAGTATTCTGACAGGTATTCTGGTTTAGTCATCATGTAGATTTTCAATCTACATTATTTATGTTTGCTGGGAAAGCGTTGATGTAGGTATGTATGTTGAAAGCGTTGTTATGTATGTTGAAGGCGTTATTGGGAAAGCGTTGAATTTCTACAAACATTT
>NW_025939837.1:0-3868 GCF_000764305.2 Hyalella azteca | reverse complement strand
GGAAATTTTCATTGTCATAAATTCCTTACATAGGGTTAGGGAATTTGCTTTACTTTGCATACCATTCAATTCCTGTAAAAAGTTTTAAAATCAACCGAAGTAGCCTATAACAGTAATAAAGCAATCATTGGAGGTTGTTTTTGTACAGCTTTTGGCAGAATTTTTACAGCACAGCGTTACAATGTGGTAAGACGATGCCACTTGTATTGTGTACAGTACACAACATAGAAGGTGCATGAGCATCTATCACAACCCGTGTTGGGGCGACGATCACCGGCTGAGAGACTAAGAAAACAAAAGGCAATTGATGAATGTAGAGGCGAGGAGGGAGTTGGGGTTAGCCCCATGGAGTTACAAGGGATAAATTCCTCAATACTCCTGTTTTATTTACCCATTGGCTGAAATTGCCTGAATATATCGCACTTGTTATTACAGTGATGAGACAATGTTTGAACTGGATTTATCCGTGTGTATGTTAACCTGTTGACAGGGCATGATTGTGTGAACGAGATTTAGCGTACCTATTTGAGGGTATGAGGGAACCCTCACCCCAACTTCCACGTCAGCTGTGAGGCCAACAACACTGAACGTTGTTTACAAGTGTAGCGGGTAGGGGAGGGGATCAGGGTGAGCGTGGAGGGAAAGGAGGCGCTAAATTCCCCTAGCCTTTCATTTCTTGACCAGTTCCCAGACTGTTCATTGTTCTAAACAGTGACGAAGTATTCCCAAACATAAAAAAATATAATATCAATGAACAGACTAAATCATTGCCATGAATGACATACCTATAAGTATAAACAGAGGTTTCAGAAAGGATGAGACTATTGTAAAATGAAAACTGTTGTAAAATAAAAAGCGTAGAATAAGCCAGTCTTCAAATTTTTTTAATTAACTTTGGGGCTAAGTATAATAATAATACACTTGTTGACAAACCACGCAGCTCTGTCCCGTATATGTTACGCGCACTCGATACATGACCCAATTATTTAAGCAATTAATTCATTCACCAATTCCTCTCTACATTCATCCTTTCCTTCACCTCCCTCAATCATTCTTTCCACCGTTGTTCGCTGCCCCCACCTTCCTATTCCTCCCCACCCTCTTCTTGAAACCACAGCCTCCCTTTCCACAGCATTCTTTTCGCGTCGACAGCAGAGGAAACTCTCAGTAAACTTCCAAAGTAACCAGTGATTATTTTTTTGGAAATCATCCAATAAGTGAACAGATTAATGTCACGAATGTAATTAAAATAATTTTATCGTCTCAAACTATGGTTTTCTGGCTTTCTTCAATGTGCGAAAATAGTTTTGAGCCGGCTATTATTCGCGTAAGAAACTAAATGATTGTAGTTGCAAATAATCATGAACAGTCTGAATGATCAGAATAGACCAGTGGATACTGTTCGCAGAGCACTGAATTTCTCCCATCGGCAGCGAACGGTTTATCTATCAGTGAAAAATAAGCCGCTGTCTGCAGTGAAGATGAGAAATTTTGCGGTAACTCGGGAAATCGAGAGATTTTAAAAAGTAATGAAAATGTATGCCTCGACGTGTTGACATGAAATTATGGTATTTATGCTCAAGCATTCGTAGTAAATCGTTCGTAGTAAATCATCGTAGTAAATCGTTCGGTAATTACAAGTTTTATTTTTACAAGTTTTGCACAATAATGGACGCAAAATGAATACGAAGTTTTTATCAGTACAAATGGAGACAGTGTGGACGGTATGTGTGGGGAGGGAGGGGGAACCAGACGACGGATGGCCAACTTTGGACTGAAACAGAAACTCGAGCAGCGGATTTTACAAGCGGCTGCCGACCGGGCTCGGTGCTGAGTTCCGCGACCGCTAACCCAGACTCTTAAGCGTCTCAGTATGTGATGGTGTCTCGAGTCTCGACGTGCTTGTGTTGCTGCATGTGTGCGGCGTGGGCCGGAGTCAGTGCGCCGAATGCTCTCATAGGGGATGGTTGTGTGGAGCCCCCGCTCATGAATGTCAGGAATCTCCCATGCATATACGGTTAATTCGCCCAGCTGCTCTATGGACCATTAATGCTGTTAATTGTTAATAAATTTCGTGAGGTAAAAAGTATTTCTTGATAAAATGACGATGAGCTACGTTTCCTACGCCTCCAATAGACAAATATATTTAGGATCCTAAAAAATGCGATTAAGTCAGTGCTAAGATTTGACGACTGATTCTAACATTTGCATATAAGGTCGAAAACTTAGTCAGAGTAATTTCGGACGAGGAAATTCGAAGTGAAATATAAATATATTTATATTGAAATGAGTTATAGAAATTGTTTATGAACGTTTATATGTCATCAAATACTCGTGGTTTCGTGTTTCAACTCACTGCTGTTCTTTTGTCAATAGTATTGTTAACGTCTATACCATTCAATCACACAAGATGTAGATCATAAAATCAAGGATTTATTCTACGGCGCTACGTAACTGCCGACTACGACGCTACGTATCTGCCGTCTTCGTAGCTGAGCGGACTAAGGTGCCTGCTCGCGAGCGTCCGATTGCAGTCTTGGCAGAGGTTCGAATCTCGGCGGGGAATCATAGTTTCTTCAACAAGAGTTCAACAAAGGTGAGAGCAAAGAAAGTAGGTTCATGATGCCTATACATACCAATATAAATTGTGTGACCAGGGAGGGTGGAACAGGGAGGGGTGATCCAGCGAAGGGTAGCCCAGGGAGGAATGGCATCATTGAATACACATTATTAATGTGTATTCATTTACACCGGCCATTTACATTACGACGAGGGCAACTCACAGTCGTGCTCGTCGCTGTCGTCGCCGTCAAAATTGATTGATATAATTGATTGATATAATTGATTACGTGATTTTTGACTCATCAGGCAACTCACAGTTGAGCTCGTCGCTCAAGTCGCCACAGTTGTTCCATCCGTCGCACCGCAGCGTCTCGTCTATGCAGCGGCCGGTGTCGGTGCACTTGAACTGAGCAGCGCGGCACACGCCTGCAATCACAAGTAATGCGGTGAAGAATTTTCGGATCCTAATTAAAAAATTCTGTATTCATTTGTGTGTATTCATTTTTTGTGGTCACAAAGTAATTGTTCTGATTCATTAATGATTCAATAATGATGCGATTATTTTGATTAATTTTCTCAACAAAATTGATTTATCTTTTATTGAGATTTATTTATTGATTTATTTATCACATTTATCAGTGACGCAGTAAGTGGCATCGTAAAAGGAGTAGTGACGCATTAAATGACATCCGTGAGTTAACAAGTGACACAATATGTATCACTTGTTACCTTTAATCTAATATTAATATTTTTGTGCGACTCTGTAAGCACTAATTAATATAAATGTTTCTTAAAGTTTTTTTTAAGCCTCGGCACGCAAGATCGTTAAACACACTTAGCCATAATATTAATTTAATACCTACTCATGATGTGATGACACACACACTTACTGACTCATCACATCAGCCGTGTACTCACAATGCTTCTCATCACTCCAGTCCCCGCAGTGGTTGCTGCCGTCGCATTCCCTACGCTTGGGGATGCATCTGCCGTTGCCACATACGAAGTGGTCGCCGGTGCAGCCTGCGATAAAACAAAGAAGTCTTGAATGTCGGGCTAACTAATTAAGGGGACCGACTACCCTCCGGAAAAACTTCTACAGTTATTATCCGATCATCATGAAACTTCACATACATACGTAAAATGTAAAAATAAGAACATTTTGCTCGTATGAATTTTTCGAAAAAATTGATAGAAAACGTGATATTCATAGAAAACGGACAAAAACGGGTACTATAGAAAATCTCCTCCTACAAATATCGTCCTACAACATCCAGACACATATCATTCGATTCGTAAAAACCAT
>NW_025939836.1:0-478 GCF_000764305.2 Hyalella azteca | reverse complement strand
TGTTTCCATAGTGTTAATTAAATTGTGAATTAAAAGTTGATGGTTGTGATGAAATCTTTCATGCTTGTTTGGAGCAGCTACCTTTCTTCATTGGCCGTCAATGGGTGCAAATAATTCGAAATGGAACGTTTTTGTTTAATTTTATAATTAACATTCCGTAAAATGCGAACCTACTCCCAAACTACGATGTGAGAAAATTCAGACCAACCTCCGCACTACCATTTGAACTAATCCTTACTCAAGCGTTACTTACTCTTTACTAAAGCATTACATTACTCAATTCAACTGAGTCATGAACTGAGTTGTGCGTAGAAGATTCATGTCTATGCAGTGCTCAGCTTGACTACAAATATGATCAATATAATCGCCACTTGATCAATAAGAGTTCAGTTCTCTTCACATTTATTTGAAATATTACACCTACTCTCGGAAACCTATTTCTTTTTATTTAATTTGAAATCGGATATCAGAGTATGTT
>NW_025939835.1:0-541 GCF_000764305.2 Hyalella azteca | reverse complement strand
AGGATCCATTTCAAAACAAGGATCCTTCAAAAAACACATTTAAATATCTTTATCGAAAATTTGCGGATATTAAAAATTTGCACTCTCGTCAGAAACACTAATGAAGGTTATGAAAGCAACGAAGAGAAGAGCCCTATTTTGTCAAAACAATTATGGTGGGCATTTAAAAAATATGATATTTTAAAACTAGGATACAATATTACCATAAAAATGTTCTTCTTTTAAATAAAACAAGTTTCAACTTCATAACGTTCTTAGTTTTTTATTTATTAACAAATTAAAAGGGTTACTTAATTCTGAAACACCCTGTACATGATATTAATGCTATCTAATGATTTTCCGTTGACTTGTCTCATTACATGAAAACATGACTCCAATTTTTTTGAAGGGGATAAACAGCAAGCATTATCTTGATCATTGTGAACATATTAGATATAAAGACATACCGTAAAATGGGGTAACTTAGATCACTTTTATTTTTATAAATGATGCCATTTTTTTACTAGCTAAATTAAACTTGAATTGAAACATGCAAAATACA
>NW_025939834.1:0-322 GCF_000764305.2 Hyalella azteca | reverse complement strand
CTTATTTTTACATTTTACGTATGTATGTGAAGTTTCATGATGATCGGATAATAACTGTAGAAGTTTCTCCGGAGCTAGGTCGGTCCCCTTAAACGAAGTAATTTAGGGCTCATATGACCAAAGAGAGAGACCAAAGTATATTCAAACGCATCTAGGATTCCAGCGCTTCAGCTTCAGTGACTAAGCAGAACGTGAATTGCCACGTTCCTGGCAAAACTAAATTTGATATAGATACTCCTATGTTTATAGTAGAAATAAGCAAAGCTATGTCTCAAGGAGATAAAAATGGCCTAGAAATTGCGTAATTTAATTGCTTCTATAA
>NW_025939833.1:0-559 GCF_000764305.2 Hyalella azteca | reverse complement strand
CTCTAATTTTACCCTAAAATAGTCAAATGGCAAAGATAAAATTTGTCTTTACTGTAAGTTGAACATGTGTTACTGCAGTCTGACCGCTTTGACATGACCGCAACTATGCACGATCTTAAACAAAACATTTAGTTGATTTGTTTACATTACGATGTTTATGTTTTTTTTGCAGGATATTTTGGCGGGAACGGTAAAGCAATACGGATAGCAGAAGTTGAAAATTTTATGAAATGACATGTTTGCAAAGTGCAAACCGCGATTTTTTAAACAAAAAACTAAGATTAGTTTTTCAGTAATTTTGAATAGTTAAAGCTTTTCGGGTCATAGCCTCATTACCACTTACTCTGTGCTTTATTTGGGGTGACGTGTCATACAGTTTTAATGTGTACATTTGAGGTGAAACTAATATCGCCCATGCTGCTTCACTTCACCCATGTTTTGAGAATCTTCAGCAGTTCGACTCATGACTCCATGAGCGTAACTCCCATGGTGCTACTTTGACTTCACGTCAGTTCACATTTCCTTGTGGGATCTTCATTGATACGCCACCGAGATGTAC
>NW_025939832.1:0-315 GCF_000764305.2 Hyalella azteca | reverse complement strand
GTCCCTTATTCGGACCAAAAGCTATCTGCTCAGCCGTAACAAGTGATCAAACCCGAAATGTTAGATTAATGCAATATGCAAGCATGTATGAAAATAGCATGCAAGCATGCTATTTTCATAGCATGCTTGCATGTATGAAAAAAAAATTCAAAATATGCAAGCATGTATGAAAATAGCAATATGCAAGCATGTATGAAAATAGATGACCTGTAAGCATGTATGAAAATGGAAGATGACCCGTTTCCGTGGCTTGCTCATGTTGAGCGAAGGGGAAGAAGTGCCACACTGATAAATGCACAGTACATAAAATACTTT
>NW_025939831.1:0-8066 GCF_000764305.2 Hyalella azteca | reverse complement strand
AGAGACGCCGACCACACGTGGGGAGCCGCAGGCCGGCAGCACCAAAAAACATGGGCTTCGGGTCCCCCTTTCGGGGGACGGGGAGAGATTTGCTGTCGATTTGGGCCCGTATCCGGGCCGCGCTCCAACCGCAAGCAGGCCGACAGCATTTGGAGCCGCACAATGACCTCTTACGGTTTAACTAGTTAAATGCTTATATCTTGGAGAATATTAAACCAAAAGTGTGCGGAGTGATGACCACCCTCCACTAGACAACAAAACTTAGAGTATTCTATTCACTCGCTCCTAGAGGCACTAAAGCTTCTAAGGTTAAAAAAGTGCAATAAGCAAAATTTTTATTAATTCCTTTGCTCCTGAATTTGCAAGGTACATAGTTTTTGTTCATCGTTCATCGTTAAATGCATTGCACGATTGATAAACTATGAGCAAAGATCTCGTTATAATCTCATGATCCGGGTAACATCCCTTTACGTTAAAATAAGTTCCACTTGATTTCTTTGTTTGATGAAATGTTTTCAAGTAAAATGGAAATTAATATTACTTTTTCATTTCACGTTAAACATTGTGCATATTATTATGATTTCGCGCACAAGAGACACAAGTATTTACCCTTAGTTAGCCTCCTACGGTTTGAAACGCAGGCTACGCGGTACCAGTCACGACACCGTTCGCCCTCACACAATACCATTGTTGTGTCAGTTGGTTTCTTGCACGAAACTCCTAGAAAACAGCGCTGAAACCTACCCACAAATTTTTTAGACCTTATTTCACCCAAGAAATCAGCAGTGGATGACAACCCTAGTGGAACTTTGGTTGAGATAGTAATTTTTCATAACATGTCGGTAAATCCCAGATTTGTTTCGTAATAATGTCGCATGATTGTTCAACTTTATATTTTTTTTACACTCATTCAAAATGTATTTTCTTTTTTCATCAGAAGATTTTAGAGTTACATCGATCCCACAGACTTTTTCTGCCCATAAGCAGACGTACACTCCACAGTCAAAACTGTTCTTTTGACGCTCGATGTCCTGAGGTGCATTGAAGGTCCATTCGAATTTTTTGGATTCCTTTGGTTGGATCATTTTAGCGCTCCCAAAAACTGTGACAACATTTCAAAGATCGGCCTATTTACTTCATGAGTGCTGCCCAGACATGCTATTACTTTGAGATTTGGGCAAACTATGCACAAAATCCAGTGGTATCCTCCAATGTTCACAGGACATATTATCACGTCTTTTTCTAAAAGTTTTTCTCTGAGTCCGTAAGTTAAGATTCGGTCAGTGATGCCATGTTTCTTCAGGCTTTCTACAATTTTAGTGTCCATATGGAACATGCTTGCTTGTTCTGAAGACACACTTTCTTGATAGAGCGACACTCGTGAGCAAATGAACGCATCAACGATGTTATCGTTGATCCACGACCTGGCTTCCAGACTCTTGAAATCGTGATTGTTAAAAACGTATGGGCCTATGTGATGAGATACATTTTCTTTTTCTGTGGACTGCTTCTCTTCTTCAATGTGTTGGTCAGGCTTCATTTCCTTTTCTGTGTTTGAAGGGGCTGATTGTTCTATATTTTTGAGTATGTCTGGAGATTGGATCAACGAACTGAGAGAAGAATCACTCTGTTCATTTCCCTCAAGAAGCACTTCTTTTGCCATTCTTTCTCCCGTACGTGCGCTTGTGAAATTTTTTGATGCATGGGCAAGATCAGGCGAACATTTATTTTTTGAGAGAACACGAATTTAGTATATTTTCCATTTCGTCAACTAATTTTAGCGGAGGCCCTTTCCTTCCAAATCTGCCTTTTTCATTTCTTTTAAGTACTTTACTGAGTTGCGAAGGGCACTTTTTGTTAATTATTGTTTTATTATTTAGAGCGATTTGTACAGCTAGGATGTGGTAGCAATTTTTTTTTGAGCTCTGCAAGTACACTGCGGTGTAGGGAAGAGGTCAACATAGTTTTTTTGTTCTTCAATCCAACAACCATGAACGTTTTCAAAGATTGCACGAACGTAATAGCCTTGTTCCTTGCAATGTAAGAAGCCAAACCCAGTTTAGTCATTCGAGCTGTTCTCACTTTTGTTTTCGTGTTTTTTTATTCAATTCCTGAAGTTTGTAATTAATTTTGTTCGTAATTTCCGTTGGTGTCACTACGTCAACTGGAAAATGAATCTCTTCTCGTTTCAAACGCCATCGCGAGGTCTTCGGCTTCAACTTGTATTCTTCCAAAGCAGTGCGACCCCGAAGAATTTCTCGCAGGTAAAAGTTTTGTAGGAAGAACAAGACGAGCATCATGCCATCAATGGAAGACTCTTTATTGTCGACCATCCTCTTGAGAACAGCATTGAGGCTCTCGGATGCGTTGTTAGTTACGCCGCTCCCCTCAATGACGCCCACTCTCTTCAGATGTCCTTTATTGTTAGCCAGAATATCTTTTGACATATTTTTCTCGAAAAATTTTGTGAAAGTTGGTTCCCACGTGCTAAAAAATGTTGTCATTTCTTCCTGGAAAGAATTGTTGGTTTCTGTTTCGAGAAGTTAGCAGACATTTTTGAGGTGCGTTTTTGCTCGGCTTGGGGCGATACGATGTTTCCTATTCCATTCTTTCACATCGGACTTAAAATGATTCCAGCAGAGAACTGGAATCATCTCGATAAAGATACTGGAGGGGGCCTTCAAAATGGCTGTTTCACTGTCAGAGCAGAACACTACCTTATTTGAATTCATTTTTGGATACATCTCTTTCAAAACGGCAAAGAAATGCGTATGTGCTTTTGTACTTTTGTCCTGATGCAATAAGAAGGCGATGGGAATAGAAGGCTCCCCCTCGAAAATAGGATGGTGCATTATCATGGACGATACATAAAAGTCCCCCAAATTATACGTTGTGTGACTTGTGTCGTATGACAGCTGAACAGTTTCTCCGGCTTGGATTACCTTGATTAGTTCCTTCATCAAGCTTGGGCTGCTCATCCCAATATTTAGACTGGGAGCAAGATGNGGAGCAAGATGAATGAAATGGATATTATCTGACCCCAACTCCTGGAATAACTCAAAAGCGTTTGAAACCGAATCAGTGTTTTGTGCAAACGTTTTCCTGATAAGATGTTGCTTGTTCTGCATTTGTTTGATGTTCCTCGGCAGGGCACTAGGGATCTTTTCTTGGGGAATTTTGCTTTTAGCAACAAGCCATAGGACAGACCTGCCTTTCATCCGATCTACGACAACGGAGGGTTAAATCTCAGAGAAATATACGGAAAATAACACCATAAACAAGATTCAGAAATGCTTGGTACAGCAATCAATGAAGAATAAAGAGTTAAACCAACTGGTATTGCAAGAATGTTGATTGTGATTGATTCACCTTAAAATAAGGTTGTAGCGGATCTTGCTACATAGCACTAATATTATGCATAACATATCACTAATTTTTATATTTTTCATACTAACATAATATAACTAATTTTTATGTTTCTTATACTAACTGCGCATCAACCTCCTGCATCAAAATGAGCAGGTCACGTGAGCTGAGCTAATAAATAACCTAACAATTTATTGTGTGTTCATTTCTCCCATTGACATTCATTTCTCCCAACCAAATTCGTCCTGCCGATCTCTATGTTTCTGTCCGTGCCTTGGTGAATAATTCAACTTAACTAGCTAGGCCGGTTAATTCTCTGATAGGAGTTTAAATAATTTAATGTGGAGTGGTAAAAGAAAACCCCCACAAGGTGATTGATTCACCTTATTTCATCACTCCGCACTCTCTGGGTTGAATATATTCTGAGATATAAGCTTTGAAGTAGTTAAACCGTAATAGGTCGTTTTGCGATAAGCACTATTGGCGAGTGCTAAATGTTGTGGTCGAGTGCAGAGTGATTATTTACAGTGAAGAAGTAATTGATTCACATTATTTCATTACTCTGCACTCTCTGGGTTGAATATTTCCTGAGATATAAGTGTTGAAGTAGTTAAACCGTACGAGGTCGTTTTGCGCTAAGCACTATTGGCGAGTGCTAAATGTTGTGGTTGAGTGCTGAGTGATTATTTACAGTGAATAAGTAATTGATTCACGTTATTTCATCACTCCGCACTCTCTGGGTTGAATTACGTTGATTTATGATTTCACGACATTTCATGAAAGGGGGGCGGGTGGGGGAGTTCTTTAAGTAAATAGATAGGAACTAATTAGCTGGTGAGCTCTTTATATATACGGTAGTGTCTACTTGAGTTATGCTGCAGTTACGTGTTTAATCTCATCTTAAAGCTGACATTCTGGCCTATCCAATGGTACCACTACGGCACTACCATCTCTGTATGTCGATTTTTACGTACACGACACTTCATGAAAGGGGGGCGGGGGGGAGTTCTTTCAGTAATTAGATATGAGATAATTCGCTGTCCACCACTACAAATATAGTGTTTTTGTGAGGTCTGACTCAGTGTGCCTCCGGGCTTTGTAGGGAGAGATGTGCATGTACCTAGTTGCTCCCATCATCCTTGAGTGGAATCAAGCTCCAGAAACGTTTAGTTTGGTATCTATGCTACATTGAGCGCATATTGTGGTGCGCGCGGGACTTTGTCGCGCACTCGCGCTCTCCTGACTCCTCAACATTCACACTTATTGTCACGGAAAACCTATCTCCTCCTAGAGTTTTGAAGCTACAACAATGATACATATAACATATACCATTCGATTTGCAAAAGAGGATACCTACTGAATTGCGTATGGATTTTTGTTATTTCGTTATAGTTTGAGAAATATTTGGCAAAAAGGGGGGGGAAGGGGGGAAAAATAAAAAATTTTACAAAAAATGATCCCACATCCACAAAAATTAGAATTTCGAAAAACGTATATGCAATTTTATAGATATGGTCTTTATGCATCGAATGATATGTCTCTCAATGTTGTAGCTTGAAAATCCTAGGAGGAGATAGATTTCTGGAGGACCCCCTTTTTTGCCATTTTCTATGAATTTCACATTTTCTATCAATTTTTTGGAAAATTGACACGAACAAAAAGTCTTAGATTTTTGTTTTACATATGTGTACCAAGTTTCAAAGAAATCCGTCTGTAAATGAAAAAGTTAGTTTTTGACCCAGACGCTCCCCTTAACTGCTCTTGAAATCATAGAAACCAGTGACGACTAAGCAAACTTGAAAAGAAGCGTTGAAATTGCGGTGTCCAGGTGTGACAACTGACCTGTTTGGGGTCCTTTACGACGCCTGAAAAAAGATATCATCATCATCATGTAATTGATCGAGGCGCTGTGGGTCAAAGTTTTTGTTTGCACGCTCACAGCTTGAAAACGGCAGCTCCAATCTTGCTTTTTTTTTAATTGATTTTAAGACTTCGGGTATGATGAGATCACACCTCCCAGTCTGAGCAGACTGAGCACAACTTGATTTTTCTCTGAGCCTTTCTTTCTCTTGCCAACAGTCGTTCACAGATTGATTTCTAGCTCACTCTCACCAGGGCAGCCAGTGGTTGTTGTGTGAAAGAAGAGATAAATGGATTAGTTACTGGGTGTGGGCCGGCAGGCTGGAATTCTAAGATTGGAAGTTCACTTATAAAAAAGCTTTCCACCCAAGGTGAAAAGCTTTCTTTTGATACAGTGCTCTGCCATGTTACTGACTATAAATGTAAAGATGGATCATAAGTGGACAAACTACCTATTTCAATTGTATAGTACATTAGGTTTGTTATAGAATAATTTGGATGTCTCTTGTTTGATAGATATTTTTTATTTTTATTCTATTTATTGGATTTTTAGAAAATTTTCCAGGCCCTTTGTTCATAATGATCAAGTTTAAGTTAAGTATTTAGTTAACCAGTACTGTAGCACATATACCATATTTGGGGGTGGGGCTTATGGACACAACCAATCACAGCTTGAAAGCATCCCCATCAACCAATCACAGCTTGAAAGCATCCCCATCAACCAATCACAGCTTGAAAGCATCCCCATCAACCAATCACAGCCTGAAAGCATCCCCATCAACCAATCACAGCTAGAAAGCAAAATAATCTTACAATTCCATTAACCAATCACAGCTGGAAAGCTGAAACTCCTTAAAGGGGCTAAAATCACAATCTCATCAATCAATCACAGCTGGAAATGGAATTCTGGAAAGGGATAGGATATGTACATAATTGACTGAAAGTGTAAAGTTCCTGGCCTTTCCAAGCTTTCAGGTCCTGCTTTCCAATGTGCTATGTGTACTGGTTAATTTAATACCCCTCTAGAATTCCACACTGCGTGATGGGCGTCTTCATAGGGTCATTTTACTCATTTAGGGTGTTTACCATGCTGCAGCAGTGCAGCTTAGCAGGTATAGTCAAATGGGGTAAGACAGGATCGCAGCCTTCATGGGGTAAGAAAGGACCAGCCCATTGCATGCATTCTAATTGTACTGAATTTAATTTGATATAATGAAGGAATAATGAAGGAATATAACCTTCAATGAAGGTTATTAGTAAGAAAACAACCAATTTGATAATAGAGTACAATTTCGTAGAAAAATTAGTAGTATGACGCTCGCTGATTAAAAATGTAGAGGAGGGGGAGTGGAGGAGGGGAATGTGCAGCCAGACATCAGAAGGCAGAGCCTGATCGAGAAATTTTAACTGCGTGAGGCCGTGTGGGCTCGATGCGGCGTTCAGCGACCGCTCCACCCGACTCTTAAAGCCACAGGACAACCGCAAGGATGACCGTGGCAGGCGCTAGAACGCAAGGCGAAACTGATACTGGCAGCATTTAGATTTTGGTTAGACTTTAGGCGAATCACGAATACCGGTAGCTCTAAAAAAATATTATACACTAAATTTTCATTTTTCTAATAACCGTGCTTCCATTTCGATAATCATCTCATATTTGTATAGTTTATCACAACAATAATTTAATATGGAAAGGAAATTAGGTAGGATGATCAACAAGTTTCCTCTAATCTCCGTACTCCCTGATTACAAGAATTATGTACTCTTACATGTGTTCCAAAGTGTTTTTATTTGAAATTTGTATAAACATGATCCAATTAGTTGCTTATGACCAGAATTCAGTGTGTGCGAAAAAATTATTATTACACTGCACAGAAACGTTTAACGTTTTACGGTATACCTTGCAGTGTATCTGAACTTTCGGCGCATAGTAAGTTGAAGTCGGAACTTGTTTTTTCCCCGGTTCATCAGCTACGATGGTGCATCAGGCATCTCAATCGGATTAACTTTTTAAATTTCGTGGACCGTGTGGCGGTGGTGAGGCTGATACCATTAAAGTTTTGTGGATGTCATTCTAGAATCTGTTCATGAACTTTGAGGCTAGAATAGTGAGGTCCCACATAACTACTTCAACGCTTATATCTCAGAAAATATTCAAACCAGAGAGTGCGGAGTGATGAAATAACGTGAATCAATTACTTATTCACTGTAAATAATCACTCCGCTCTCGACCACAACATTTAGCACTCGCCAGTAGTGCTTAGTGCAAAACGACCTTGTACGGTTTAACTACTTCAAAGCTTATATCTCAGAAAATATTCAAACCAGAGAGTGCGGAGTGATGAAATAACGTGAATCAATTACTTATTCACTGTAAATAATCACTCCGCACTCGACCACAACATTTAGCACTCGCCAATAGTGCTTAGCGCGAAACGACCTCTTACGGTTTAACTACTTCAACGCTTATAACTCGGAAAATATTCAACCCAGAGAGTGCGGAGAGATGAAATAACGAGAATCAATTACTTATTCACTGTACATAATCACTCCGCACTTGACCACAACATTTAGCACTTGCCAATAGTGCTTAGCGCACAATGACCTCTTAAGGTTTAACTACTTCAACGCTTATAACTCTGAAAATATTCAACCCAGAGAGTTCGGAGTGATGAAATAAATTGAATCAATTACTTATTCACTGTAAATAATCACTCCGCACTCGACCACAACATTTAGCACTCGCCAATAGTGCTTAGCGCACAATGACCTCTTACGGTTTAACTACTTCAACGCTGATATGTCGGAGAATATTAAGCCAAAGGTAAGCGGAGTGATGACCA
>NW_025939830.1:0-406 GCF_000764305.2 Hyalella azteca | reverse complement strand
GGCACCAACTGACATCAGGCATCGCTCCATCTGGGCAGGTGGTTCTTTGTTATATATATAGCGGCACCAACTGACATCAGGCATCGCTCCATCTGTGCAGGTGGTTCTTGGTAATATGGTTATACATATGGCGGCACCAACTGACATCAGGCACCGCTCCATCTGTGCAGGTGGTTCTTGGTAATATGGTTATACTTATGGCGGCACCAGCTGACATCAGGCACCGCTCCATGTGCACAGATGGTTCTTGGTTATATGGTTATACATATGGCGGCACCAGCTGACATCAGGCATCGCTCCATCTGGGCAGGTGGTTCTTGGTAATATGGTTATACATACGGCAGCACCAACTGGCATCAGGCATCGCTCCATCTGGGCAGGTGGTTCTTGGTAATATGGTTATACA
>NW_025939829.1:0-1051 GCF_000764305.2 Hyalella azteca | reverse complement strand
CACTCCACTCACCCTGGAGTTGACTGGAGCACCGCACTCCACCAGGAGAGAAAGGCATCCACCACATCCAACCCTCGCCGCCATGTGAATCATACGCTCCACGTGCTCCACTTGCTCCACTTCGGCTCCAGATGATCTCCGCATCCCGATTGCTCCACTGGAGCGGCGTCTCAACTCCAACTCCACCTTGAGATCCCGAGTTTCGTGCTCCAACTCCAACGCTGAGGCTGAAAATCAACAATAATTATTAAGAAATTTTTTTCTAATTCTGTTCATACATAAAAATTTGTTATAATTTTTATTGAAAACTTACAAAAAAATTAATTTTTTGCAAGTTGAAACCATCAATTAAATTTTAATATAAAACATTTCCATAAAATTAATTTATCAATGAATTGTCAATTAAATTTTAATATAAATATTTTCCATACAATTGTTTTATCTACAAAATTAATTTTTCGTGAAATTTTCACCAATTTTTTTAATCCGAAAATTTTTTCTAATCTGAAAGCCGTGGGGACGTGAAAAATATCCTAGGACTCACCAGCCTCCGCGTCTCTGGGGCCTTGGGGACGTGGCCTGGTGGCCAGGGGGACTTGTATGGCCTCAATGTCCTCCCCCCTGGAGGGGCGGCCAGACCACCCGTCCTCCCCGTCCACCGGATGCTCCTCTCTGATGGCCAAGTCTCCCCCAGCCTCCAGCAGCAGCCGCAGCATCGCCACGCAGCGGCCCTGGCCATTACCATCATTTATTATTATTTATTATTATTATTATGCTGATTATGAATTATTATATTTAATATGAATTATTATAATAATTGTAAATTATTATAATTAATATAAATTATTATGATTTATATAAATTACTATACTTATTATAAAATATCATAATTAATATAAGTTATTGTAATTGTTAAACATTATTATAATTATAATAAGTAATTTTATTATAAAAATTATCATCATTGTCCATGACTAACGTGAGCGTGCGTGAGTGTGACTAACATGAGCGTGCGTGAGTGTGACTGACATGAGCGTGCGTGAGTGTGACT
>NW_025939828.1:0-2198 GCF_000764305.2 Hyalella azteca | reverse complement strand
ACCTCCTGCACATCACAGAGACCTCCTGCACATCACAGAGACTGCACATCACAGAGACTGCACATCACAGAGACCTCCTGCACATCACAGAGACCCCATGCACATCACAGAGACCTCCTGCACATCACAGAGACCCCATGCACATCACAGAGACCTCCTGCACATCACAGAGACCCCAAGCACATCACAGAGACCTCTTGAACATCAGAGACCTCCTGCACATCACAGAGACCTCATGCACATCACAGAGACCTCCTGCACATCACAGAGACCCCATGCACATCACAGAGACCTCCTGCACATCACAGAGACCTCCTGCACATCACAGAGACCTCATGCACATCACAGAGACCTCCTGCACATCACAGAGACCTCATGCACATCACAGAGACGCAGAGACCTCCTGCACATCGCAGAGACCTCCTGCACATCGCAGAGACCTCATGCACATCACAGAGACCTCCTGCACGTCACAGAGACCCCATGCACATCACAGAGACCTCTTGAACATCAGAGACCTCCTGCACATCACAGAGACCTCCTGCACATCACAGAGACCTCCTGCACATCACAAAGACCTCCTGCACATCACAGAGACCTCCTGCACATCACACACAGAGAACTCCTGTACATCGCAGAGACCTCCTGCATATCACAGAGACCTCCTTCACATCGCAGAGACCTCCTACACCTGTCTCTTATACACATCTACGGCCAAGAAATAAGCGCTTGACTTCANTCCCGCGTGTCCCCCGCACCTGTCCCGCGTGTCCCCCGCACCTGTCCCGCGTGTCCCCCGCACCTGTCCCGCGTGTCCCCCGCACCTGTCCCGCGTGTCCCCCGCACCTGTCCCGCGTGTCCCCCGCACCTGTCCCGCGTGTCCCCCGCACCTGTCCCGCGTGTCCCCCGCACCTGTCCCGCGTGTCCCCCGCACCTGTCCCGCGTGTCCCCCGCACCTGTCCCGCGTGTCCCCCGCACCTGTCCCGCGTGTCCCCCGCACCTGTCCCGCGTGTCCCCCGCACCTGTCCCGCGTGTCCCCCGCACCTGTCCCGCGTGTCCCCCGCACCTGTCCCGCGTGTCCCCCGCACCTGTCCCGCGTGTCCCCCGCACCTGTCCCGCGTGTCCCCCGCACCTGTCCCGCGTGTCCCCCGCACCTGTCCCGCGTGTCCCCCGCACCTGTCCCGCGTGTCCCCCGCACCTGTCCCGCGTGTCCCCCGCACCTGTCCCGCGTGTCCCCCGCACCTGTCCCGCGTGTCCCCCGCACCTGTCCCGCGTGTCCCCCGCACCTGTCCCGCGTGTCCCCCGCACCTGTCCCGCGTGTCCCCCGCACCTGTCCCGCGTGTCCCCCGCACCTGTCCCGCGTGTCCCCCGCACCTGTCCCGCGTGTCCCCCGCACCTGTCCCGCGTGTCCCCCGCACCTGTCCCGCGTGTCCCCCGCACCTGTCCCGCGTGTCCCCCGCACCTGTCCCGCGTGTCCCCCGCACCTGTCCCGCGTGTCCCCCGCACCTGTCCCGCGTGTCCCCCGCACCTGTCCCGCGTGTCCCCCGCACCTGTCCCGCGTGTCCCCCGCACCTGTCCCGCGTGTCCCCCGCACCTGTCCCGCGTGTCCCCCGCACCTGTCCCGCGTGTCCCCCGCACCTGTCCCGCGTGTCCCCCGCACCTGTCCCGCGTGTCCCCCGCACCTGTCCCGCGTGTCCCCCGCACCTGTCCCGCGTGTCCCCCGCACCTGTCCCGCGTGTCCCCCGCACCTGTCCCGCGTGTCCCCCGCACCTGTCCCGCGTGTCCCCCGCACCTGTCCCGCGTGTCCCCCGCACCTGTCCCGCGTGTCCCCCGCACCTGTCCCGCGTGTCCCCCGCACCTGTCCCGCGTGTCCCCCGCACCTGTCCCGCGTGTCCCCCGCACCTGTCCCGCGTGTCCCCCGCACCTGTCCCGCGTATCCCCCGCACCTGTCCCGCGTACTCGACGACCATCTCCCCCGCGTCGATGTCCCTCCTGCAGAAGAGGCCGCGGCCGTGGATGGACGACCTGAAGACGCCCACGGCCTCCCTGGCGGTGTCCTTCAGGTGGCGGTAGCGCATGGCCATCGGCAGCTCTAGGGACGTGGCCCTCCTGAGTGGGATATGAGGAGAGGTCAGCATGATGGTGTGGTGCAGCAGCATAGCAGCATGAAGTGGCAGCCATTGTTCTCTGGTCAACGC
>NW_025939827.1:0-569 GCF_000764305.2 Hyalella azteca | reverse complement strand
CATTGAATTGAACAAAATAAAATGAAAACACACTCGCACAAACTCAAATTAAGGTATAGATAAGCAAGAGTTAACAAAATTGGTAATACTGTTTGGGCAAGAGGTCTTCACTCGGGTAAGGTTAAAGCAATAGTGATTAAGAACGAGCTACAGAGCGTCGACTATGTCTCCGGACATGAGACAAACGACAAGCGCATAATCGTTAACGAAATAATTAGACAATAAATTTTAACAACATCTCAAAACAATCACTGCAGCTTGTTGAGGGTAGCGATCACGCAACTCACTGTTATAATCCTGGTACTGTGAACTGTAACCACTGGGCCACCCTGCCCTTCAACTTGTCAAACGTTACTACGAGAACTTAGATGCAGGACCTATAAAGAATAACGCCGTGTGTTCGCCGAAACTTGAAAAAAGACAGATATTTAATAGAGAGTTCAAAGACGTGCAACAATGATAATTCCAGGCTTGATGGGCAAGTCTTATGAAGAAAGAGTAAAGATTATGAAGCTTCCAATTATCAGTTATCGATGTCTACGTGGTGACCTCATTGAAGTATACAAGTA
>NW_025939826.1:0-24075 GCF_000764305.2 Hyalella azteca | reverse complement strand
CAGAGGAGCTGTTAGGTGATCTATAAAGGACCCCTATGAGGAAGCTATCCTTGTCTTTAAGGAGGGGTCTAGCCTCCAGAATAACTTCCAAATTTTACTAATGGACTTTCTGAAACTTCCACACATATAGGTAAAACCAAAAAAAAACACATTTTGTTCATATGATTTTTTCGGAAAAATTAATAGAAAATGTGTAATTCATAGAAAACAGACACATAGGAGAGTACTTTAAAAATCTATCTCCTCCTAGAGTTTTGAAGCTACAGCGACTAGACATGTACCATTCGATTCGTTAAGACCATTCCAATCGAGTAACGAAGCCCGATTTTTTATTTTTGCCTCAGTTTTTTTACACGCATTTTTCCGTTTTCTTCTCATTTTTTCTCATTTTCTTCAAATTCCCCCCTTCCCCCCATTTGTAATCCAAACAATGCACAAATCTCAAAAAATGGCATCGTTACTCGATAGGTATGATCTTTACAAATCGAATGGTATATGTCTCATCGCTGTAGCATCAAAACTCTAGGAGGAGATAGGTTTGCCGTGAATAAGTGTTAATGTACAGCCTGACAAAGTCCAGCGCATTGCAATAAGCATTCAATGTAGCAAGGATACGAAACTAAACGTTACTGAAGCTCGATTCCACTCAAGGATGGGGTGAGCGACTGCATGCACACCTCTTAGTGCGAAGCCAGTCGGATTACTGAGCTGTCCCACAAGCAGGCACTGTATTCAAAGCGCTATGAACCGAATTAACTCCTATCTAATTTGTTAAAGAACTCCCCCACTCTCCCCCCTTTCATGATCTGAACTGAACGCATAAATCAACGTACAGAGATGGTAATGATACCGTTGGATAAAGCAAAATATCAGCTTTAAGATGAGACTAAACTGGTAACTAAGCTGCACCTCAAGCAGACACTGTATTTAAAGTGCTGGAAACCGAATTACCTCCTATCTAATTTATTAAAGAACTCCCCCACCCTCCCCCCTTTCATGATCTGTCCTGAACGCATAAATCAACGTACAGAGATAGTAATGGTACCATTGGATATGGCAGAATGTAAGCTTTAAGATGAAAATAAAACATAAAAATGCCAAATTTACGACTCGTAGGCTAGACCCGCCTTAAAAGAAAGTTCGTCCCACACTGATTCTTTAGCTAATTCATGTTCTGCAGATAAGTTAACTTGCTGGGCCTCATTAAAGGTTCTAACCCACAGAGCTACACCTCTACTGCACTGCTCTTCATTTAAGCTATAAAAACGATCAAAACTGGCAACTGAAATTCAACAGGTATTATTTCTCCCCCGTGATTTTAGGAAGTGTTTCTGTAATACAAATAATGTCAATACACTCGTTTGCGGTCACAGTTATCAGTTCACTTTTTTTGTTCAAAAAGGAATCTGAATTCATATAAAAATATTTTAAAACTTTTTGTGCCCTTTCACTTTGATTTATGAGGTTACCTCTTACATTATTTAAAGGCTTGGATCTATGGACATGACTCCTACTGTTTACTTGTCTTTCAGCTCCTCTGACTGACCGGGTGCGGCCGGTGTTGTCTTGACATCTTGTAAGTTGTTGAACTGATTTTCCGTGTTTTTCCGCCTGATTCTCTCCTGCCATTTCTTGCAAAAATCCACTCTCTCTAAAGGGGTGGAATCTTTCTTTACATAAACGGACTTGTCCTTAGCGGATTCGCCTAGCACGCTCCAAACCTGTGCAAGATCCTTTACAGTCACCAACAGAGGTCTGTTAAAGAAACCGTTAAGCTTCATTTGGCATGGAATTTTCTAAAAAAAAAACAAAAGGAGCGAAAGGCAGCTGGTCTCTTGGGTGTCCCCTCCTTTAGAAATCCCGAACCTAGTAATTTATTCACTTTAAAGCTGCAAAAAGCCTGTAATAATTTCATGAGGTTCAGTTCAGTCGTTTCTAAAATAGAATTAGTATTCATAACTTTGTAAATGGAACTCGACAGACATCCCAAACCTAGAAATTGATTCATTTAAAGCGTAAAAAATTCTGTTATATTTTCACGAGTATCAGTTAAGTCTGTTCAAAAATAGAATTAGTATTCATAACTTTTTAAATTCAACTCGAAAGGTTTCCCAAACCTAGAAATTTATTCACTTTAAAGCGGTATAAAGTCTGTTATAATTTCACGAGTATAAGTTCAGCCGTTTCTAATATAGAATTAGTATTCATAACTTTCCAAATTCAACTCGTAAGTTCTCCCAAATCTAGAAATTATTCACTATAGGACGGCTAAAAGTCTTTTATAATTTCAATCAGTTCAGTCGTTTCTAAAATAAAATTAGTATTCATAGCTTTTAAATTCAACTCGAAATTTTTTCACATACCTGGAATTTTAGTCACTTTAAAGCGGAGGAAAGGCTGTTATAATTTCGCTAGTATCTGTTCAGCCATTTGAAAAAATGCAGTTTTTTACTAAAAGAATAATAAAAACTCAACTTGAAAAGTTGAGTTTTTATCATTACTATTAGCCAATTATTCAAATTGTGAGCAAGCAATTTTTTACTGTCGTGTTTGCAGGCTATCAAACATAAAATTTAATATATGTCTTAAATTTTCCCGTCAAACGGCCAGTTTTTTATGCTGTACTTAGTAAGAAAAACCATATTTTTCGTGCGGCAAATTTGAAACGAGATATTAATAATAATCTCATACATAGTTTGCATTAGAGAACGTGCTTCAAATTCTCCTCGTAAAATATTATTCTAGTAGATAATCCATGAATTTTAAGATGTGTCTGAGCTAATGATATAAACATGATATTTATAGAGTCGTACAATGGAGCTAGAAAATATAATACTCGCAGGAGACGCTCACAATCACTGCAACAAACAATCTTATCCGCCTGCAACTGCTTTTAATGTTATAGCTTAAAAAAATGCTCTTAATTGGCCATTTTTTACTACCTTGTGACGCAAGAAAACAAAAATTAAAAATATCCTTTATATGTAAAGTCAAATTTACCTCTGCATCGAGTTTATGTCTTACAACAAAACTCCACGAATATGCAGAAATCTTCATTTAGAGATGTCTAATGCGAGTAACTTTTGAGCCATTATAAATAAGAAAAGGCTACAGTAAAAGCAAGAGAATTCATTTAAAAGCTTTCTCTCGAATGGAGTTGTCTCGTAAATCTTAATATTCATTCCCATTATTTTCAGAAAAACTTCTCTGCTTACCTTAATATTACGTAAAATTATGCATTTTTGAAATAAATGCAAAATTATGCAATTTAAGAAGCTTACTGACGCAATTCTGTGCCTGAAAATTGTTCATAGTCTAGACAACGCGGATAGAAAAATTATTCTGTATTATAAGAGTCGGTAGCAGATGTTTATTTTGAATACCAAATTAATATGAAACACCACTTCAAGGATCTCTGTGCTATGCACAATTTTTGTAATAGTTTTTTGCAAAGATAAATTGTTTTTTGGTTTGTTTCTGGGAAATATGATGCTAGACTCTCCATCATACTTGCAAAAATGGATCAAACGTATCATTAAAAATTACAATTTTCTTAAAAAAATAGTAACCTCTTCTCGTATAAATATTTCCCTTACATATCATTGAAAATTACTGAACCCTCATCTGTGAAACGCCAGAAATTTTTCGCACACGTGGATGGACTGATTTGTCTTTCTGGAATTCTACAATTAAAATTACAAAAATTTTAGAAACAGAGACGATGAAATTCATCTGCACATATATAAATGATTTAGAAAAATATGAAGTTCTACTGCGTAAATAGTACTATTTTACAAACAGAGGCAATGAAGTTTCTCTACCCAAATACTAATGCCATTGAGACAGACACCAATGAGTTTCATGGATGCAAATACTAATACTTTAGAGACAGAGACCAATGAAATTCCTCCACCCAAAACTAATAATTTAAAGACAGAGATCGATGCAGTTCCTCTACACAAATACATTAGAGACAGAGCAGAGACCAGACTTATCTCATTAAAGGATTGTTTTTTACAAGACGCGCGTTCTTTGGCGCGCGTCCGATACCTGGTGGCTGTCCTGGAGCAGCAGGCTGTCTTAAAGCGATTTCTTTTGGCGCTTAATGGGATTTGCGGGCTCACAAAATATGATGAGCTCTCTTATTTCCTGCTTTTTTTTGCAAATGCCTGTCATAAATTTAACTTATTTGTTTTAAAATATTGTTTAAATTAATAATCATATATTTGATAGTATTTGACAGCTTGATTACATTTGGGAGCGGCATTTGGAGTAAATTTCCAGTTTTTTGTTTATTTTAGCTTTATTAAAGTTGAGTTAGAGCTATAACACTTTATTTAGAGCTGCTTGGCCATTTGATTAGGGAAATATACTGAATCAGGGAGAAATAAGGCAGGATTATTCACAGCTCATCTTGGGTTAAGGGGAGCGTCTACCCTAAAATTGAACATTTTTACTTTTTCGGTTTTCATACTAATTTTAAAGCTGACATTCTGCCCTATCCAACGGTACCACTGCCATCTCTCTACGTTGATTTATGATTTCACGACATTTCATGAAAGGGGGGGCGGGTGGATGAGTTCTTTAAGTAATTAGATAGGAACTAATTAGCTGGTGAGCTCTTTATATATAGTGTCTACTTGAGTTGTGCTGCAGTTACGTGTTTAGTCTCATCTTAAAGCTGACATTCTGGCCTATCCAATGGTACCACTACCATCTCTGTACGTTGATTTTTACGTACACGACACTTCATGAAAGGGGGCGGGGGGGAGTTCTTTCAGTAATTAGATATGAGATAATTCGCTGTCCACCACTACAAATATAGTGTTTTTGTGAGGTCTGACTCAGTGTGCCTCCGGGCTTTGTAGGGAGAGANCTGTCTCTTATACACATCTAGATGTGTATAAGAGACAGGGTTACAGCAGCTACGAGGTGTCATCTGACAAGCAGGTTACAGCAGCTACGAGGTGTCATCTGACAAGCAGGTTACAGCAGCTACGAGTTATTATCGGAGAAACAAGTTTCATCAGTAAAGTCGTAATAATAATATTCAAATGAAAAAATTCACGCTCTTACAAAATCCTTTGCATGAGGTAACACATCTTAATGTTCGACTACAATTCAAAATAATGCAACACATGAGATTTCATCAATTCCACATTTTACAGTTCTGTCCTTTTATTAAGAACTGTTGTCCAGGTGAGGTGTAAATTTCGGTCAAATCTCTTCTTGTCAAAACCTAATTGTGCCTATGCTCTAGTAGACTATTACTTTTTGGTTATAGTTGTAGTATGATTTTAGTTATAGTTATTTAATTAGGTTTTGATAAATTTGATGTAGTGGCAAGTCTAGTGTTGATATTGTAGAACTTATTGAAAATGTTACTCCTCATAACACGTGCCAATGACAATTACAGGATCGCATGTAGAACGATAATAATGAAATAACTGGAATTAAGGTATCCTAGGAAAGTAATTTCAACTATATTCAATTAGATAGTGTAGTTCTTTTTATGTCAAGCTAATTTTGATAGCCTACATGAAGGCTGTCGAACCAGTCGAAGGCTGTGCCCAATTGTTCAGAGTTCCAAGATTGGTGCAGAGAGGCGCGGGTTCGTTCCCAGCTCTGTGCGCCAGTTTCTGGTCAGAATCGGCAAAGAGACCGGGCTGTTAAATATGCGAGTGGCTGTTATGGTTGGGGTGCAGGTGTTGGGCCTATCTTTCAAGCAAGACTGTCCAGCATCCCTCAAGCTACCAAGCTCATGCTCCCTTACCTGATCCCTTTTATTGGCGCTTCTCGTTAAAAAAATACCGACCCGGAGAAATTAAAAAAAAACTCGTAGTGGAAAAAATGTAACTGATGACTTAGATAAACTCAAACATAAAAAAATCTAATAAATATGAACTATGAGTAGCAAAGATCATCTGCAGCACACGAATGGCATAACCGGTAGACTGATCGTCAAATAACATTACGATGATCGTAATGAGTACTATGATGTTCGTCAGTGAAGGTTCCGCATTTGAGATTATCTGATTTTGATCAAATTTGATTTTATGCTGTTGAATTTAAGACAACATTATTGTCTCAGAGAATCCGGTAGCCTATGAGCGAACTTCCATGAAGGAGCTTATTTCAGTAACATGGATACGAAAAATTTTTTTCCCTCCCTCTTACGTAACCCGTTTACCTACAGCTTGGTCTCTACCTACAGCTACACCCTAACATTTGGAAGTGGCACCTTTATTTATCTATAGCGGCATAGCCCATTCCCAGGGAGGCAGGACAGATTGCTGTGGTGAGTTATGCCTAAAGCTTGAATTAGCGCTGGGGTTCGGGAGGGCGAGAGTTCGATTCCCGGGCTGGGGTAGGAAGTTTTTTCAGAGGTGGCAACCTCGTCAGAAGTTCCAGCCCGAGATTCGAACCCTCGACCTGGAGGTCCATCCCACTAGCTCAAACCGACGCCTTTAACCACTACACCAAACTGTCCCGAGGTGGAGAAAGTTGGAACTTATATTTGAATTGCGTAATGTCTGCTAAAATTTTTTAATTAATTTCGTGCTGTAGCTACTCGCCAGCCCCCAAAGCACCGGTGTAATGAATGCATTTAATGAAAAAATTATATATATAAAATCAGAGAATAAATAATTTCTCAATTGGAAAAAGTGAGATATCATTAATGGTCATTACCTTTGATGCTTGTATATTTATTTTACTGCCTGCGAGAGGCCGCCATCTTAGATTTCCCGCCCGGAACGCTCTGACTTGCCTTTTAAGCAAGCGATGACCGAGAGGCAGATGCTCTCCGAGCTCGTAACTTGGCTACCAAAAATTATGGGAATATCGCGAAAACTTTCCGTAAACTAATTTTGGGGTTAGTAACGGTCGTCAATCATAACTATTCAATTTAGATTAACCTCTGGGGATTCCAGCTTTGAATAATTTTGTTGAGCTATCGTTGAAAATCCTCAAAAATTATAAGAAATTATCTAACATGAAGGAATTGCCAAATCTTCGAAATCTAAACGTTAATATAGAAGATTTATTCCCTTAGGCGTCAGTAAACAAAAAGCTCTGCCTTCACACACGCAAAAAGTCTACGGAATCTGGTCCTTAAATTTAACTATAAAATCCAGATTCAGCGTTCATGAAGCCGTTGGCCTGTCGCCGACACTTAGCATCACATAACAATTACAGCTTGTTGCGGTCTCGAACTCACAACTCACTGCTCTAATTCTGTTGTGCTCAACTGCCCGGCCGCCTCGCCAATTCGAACCTCTCTGCTCCAATACTGGCAACTAAAGGGTATACTGCATGACATTCTGGTAAGATTTGATTGGAATCAGAATGAATTTGAAAAATATTGTAGCCAAATATAAGCCAAATATTCTTCGTCATGAATCTTTACACTAGAAGGCAACATAGTTTAAGGAATTTCCTATACACGAGGACAGTAGTATGGACAGCTCAAGCGGCGGATGAACTGGCGGCCAGTACTGTCCCTGTGTACAAGCACCTTTATTCTTAGGTACACACGCATCAACTGCCGATATAATTGTGTCGTCGAGAAATGACCATGAGGAAGCCGCATTCATGTCCTTTATACAGTCCGAAAAATTTGCTACACTCACTGCATCATGGACTCATAGTCGCCTTTCGCAAAGTTCAAACGTACAGGGTTCTGAGGCGTCTTTTCTGTATAGCACTTGATAGTAAAACACTGATTGGTGATGGCTTTTGCCCAGTGGATCCCCGTGACGAAGCTCATCTAACATTCGTTCTTCACTTTTAAACACAAGATATTTGGGGTCTGTTTACTGCTAAAATGGGTTGGCTTGGTGATGTTCTTGATTAAAAATGAGTCTAACACAAACCTCATGAACAGGGATGCTGGGTGATTCCCATCTCTTGGAGAGGATTCATCTGTCCAGTCTATTTCTGGATGTTAAAGTCGCCCACAATCAACGTATGCGACCTGCTGAAAGTCATGCTCGGTAAAGGCTTATTTAGTTACTGGTCATATTCTCTATGATTATCAGAGGAGCTGTTAGGTGATCTATAAAGGACCCCTATGAGGAGGCTATGCTTGTCTTTAAAATAAAGTTTGTCCCACACTGATTCTTTAATTAGCTAATTCCTGCATGTTCTGCAGATAACTTAACTTGCTGGGCCCCATTAAAGGTTTTAACCCACAGAGCTACACCTATACTGCACTGCTATTCATTTAAGCTATAAAAACGATCAAAACCTGGCAGCTGAAATTCAACAGGTATTATTTCTCCCCCCGTGATTTTAGGAAGTGTTTCTGTAATACAAATAATGTCAATAAACTCGTTTGCGATCACAGTTATCAGTTCACTTGTTTTGTTCAAAACGGAATCTGAATTCGCGTAAAAATATTTTAAAAATTTTTATGCCCTTCCCTTTTGATTTATGAGGCTACCTCTTATATTATTTACAGGCTTGGATCTATAGACAATAGACATGACTCCTACTGTTTACTTGTCTTCCAGCTCCTCTGAATGACCGGGTGCGGCCGGTGTTGTCTTGACATCTTGTAAATAGCTGAACTGATTTTCCATGTTTTTCCGCCTGATTCTCTCGTGCCATTTCATGCAAAAATCCACTCTCTCTAATGGGGTGGAATCTTTCTTTTCACAAACGGACTTGTCCTTAGCGGATTCGCCTAGCTTTGTCTCTGACTTCAGCACGCTCCAAACCTGTGCAAGATCCATTACAGTCACCAACATAGGTCTGCTTGTGTTGGCAACAGCATCCCTCGAGTGTAGCCTCTTGCTCGATGTAATATAGACCGGTCTGCTGAGTGCTTTGCTACAACAGTCTGCAATAAATGCAGTCTCAGCAATCACTCGGTCCTTCGTATCAAATGCTGTACTTTCCGGAACACCAAATCACACCAAGTTGCCTACGTTCTCCTACGTTTTCTGTCAAGTAACTCGTCAAGTCAGAAGTGGACGGATCTGAGTCTGAACCTGCGTCATCAACTCCTCAGTTCAGTTCAGTTCAGCATTCATCACTGAGTGAACCGTGACATGCACCTCAGAAACTTCAGCAAGATCAGGTGCTTCAGCAAGGTGAGACGCTTCAGCAATCTCTGCCTCTTCGGCTAGGCCAGCCGCTTCAGCAAGCTCCACCGCTTCAACAAGATCACACTCTTGAGCAATCTTAGCCTCTCGAGCAATCGCAGCTTCTCGAGCAATCTCAGTCTCAAGACCAAACTCAGCCTCTAGACCAAGTTAAGCTTCTAGACCACGCTTAGCCTCTGGACCAAACTCAGCCTGTAGACCAAGCTCAGCCTCTTCAGCAATTTCAAACAACTCCTAATACCCGCCGGACTCAGCAACTTCAGACTTCACCACAGCAACCTCAGCAGCAGTTTGAACTTACGCAGCCTTCAATAGATTAAGGTCAGACGGAATTTGCACAAACGGAATTTGCAATAATGTTCTGGACTTTATGAAAGCTACCCTTATTTTTTACAAACACCCGAGAGAAAGAGACTACAGCAAAGCGCTTTTATTGGAGCAACTCAAAGAGGCCCTAAGCGGAAAAACTAAATCAGAAAGGTCCCAACAACGCAACATGTTCTTTAAAACAAAATATAACCCGCAAACATTAACGACCACATACGAATTTGCTATGAAGAACCCTCTAATGAACGAACACAGGCGAAGCATTGGCACCAGATCGAAGGAGATGAGGGTCTTCGATCACTCTTCCCGATACCGCCAACCATCTTTTATAAACGGCGTAAGAATCTGCGCGAGTTCTTGGTGAAGTCGAAACTCGGAAAACAATCACAAAAAAACGAAGATTTAGGTATCTTAGTTAAACCCCAATGAGCATCAATAACAATAATCTGATAAAAAAAATCACAAGGCCCTGCTGAGTAATGATTGGCGCCATCGTCTTTAAAGATATAAATACAGTAAAAATCGTCAATAAAAAGAAAAGGAGCTGTTATGGTGTTACTCGAGACGAAACATAACTATTATACAAAAACTAACAAAATCTGTGGTGTTAAGGAATTAAATTTACGGATTGTTGATTCATAGATTTAAGGCTTTATTTAGGCTTGCGACCATATACAAGTTTTTTCGATTTTCATTGGCTTAAGCATGTTGAGATAAGCTAGTACGGTAATTTTAGGTAGTCATTTGAATTTATAGTGATTTGCTGCTTACATTATTTGCAAATCTACAGACGATGTTGCCATTCCATTCAGATGAAAGCTGTGTCTAAATCAGAACTGTGTCGGACAGCTCCGTGGCCCGCGCCGAGTGCTGCGCGGCGCGGAATCGATGACTGTGATTTGCACGAACGTCTGCGCGAAAAAATATAATAAGATTGATTTACGCAAGAAATTTCCCCGTTTATATACATCTTCCTGAGTGTGGCAAGCACAGTGACAAACCAGAGATTTTTTAGAATCAGTTTATTTTCAATTTCCTCATTTATCCAAGATTTAAACCAATTTCTTATGTATGATGATGCTGGTATCCAGGATACTTTACTGGTCTACTTATAGGACTCAAAAATGAACTTGAGGGAGAGTCTAAAAAACTCTCTGCTTTGCCACTATGGTGGCAAGAGGGGCCCAAGGGCCAAGGGCATGGGGCCTTGCGAAGGGTTAAGACCGCCGCATGGCGGTGGACCGATAAGTACTCACAATAATTCCCTGCCACCATGTTGGGCATGCCACCCCCTTAAAAACCCCGGTTCCCCATGGGTCCCCTGTCCCCATAGTCGTTTTCTATAGAAAATATATAAAAAATCAGAAAAAATTGGTTTTCCGATGCCAACCGCCAAAAACGGATTTTAGATTCTTAATCTACACCCCAAAAAACATATAATTGAAAAAAACACCCTTTTTGGGATGCACTTAATCTAAAGTAATACCAAGGCTGTTCCGCATGTGACAAGTGACATGTTGCCAAGTTGGTGACTCAAAGCAAGAAAAAGTGTTGTTGCATCTTGCATGCATGGATCATGGATGAAATGGAACACATTCAACACAACCAGTACAACTACTATATAACATTTTAATTATATATGATTTAAAATAATGATTATATAAAAAGGATTGGAAAAATATTGTGATTATCTAAATAACCTAAAAAATAATAAGATTCAACTTATTTTATTTTTAAACAAAGCAGTACGTATAATTCAGAAATTTCTTATCTCAATAAATCTAACCTTTTTCTTCATTTTAAATTCTTGTAGGTAGTTAGATTGTCACAACTTGCAAGTTAACAATGGTCAATTGGATGCATAAGTGACTAGCCTAATGCTGGCTTCAACAATCAAAATTAGAAATATGTCCTAATGTCCAGACTCCAGTCAATTTGATTCTGTCAGTTTTGTTTTAACTTGTTTGTACTTAGCAAAGTATCTGAAATTAATATCATGAAATGCAGATAAAACACACAAAAACATTAAAAATCAGGACTTCCAAGTTTCACTTTCCAATTTCCAAAGATACATTGAACTTTGAAAACTAATGAATTAAGAGGTTTACATTAATATTCTTGACAATCGGGAGAACTAAACAGGCTGACACACACACAATGGTGACACTGTGCCGATGGTGTCAAACTCAGAGTGACCAATGAAATTCTTCCACACAAATACTAATACTTTAAGACAGAGACCAATGAAATTCTGCCACACAAATATTAATACTTTAGAGCCAGAGACCAATGAAATTCCGCCACATAAATATTAATACTTTAGAGACAGAGACCGATGAAACTCTGCCACACGAATACCAATACTTAAAAGACAGAGATCAATGCAGTTCCTCTACACAAATACAATAGAGACAGAGCAGAGACCAGACTTATCTCATTAAAGGATTGTTTTTTACAAGACGCGCGTTCTTTGGCGCGCGCCCGATACCTGGTGGCTGAGTCCTGGAGCAGCAGGCTGTCTTAATGCGATTTATTTCTTAATGGGATTTGCGGGCTCACAAAATATGATGAGCTCTTCGCATTTCCTGCTTTTTTTTGCAAATGCCCGTTCATAGTTTTAACTTACTCATTTTAAAATATTGTTCAAATTGATGATCATATATTTGATAATATTTGACAGCTTGATTACATTTGGGAGCGGCATTTGAAGTAAATTTTCAGTTTTTTTTTGGTTCGGTGTCTCCTAATGCCGTATTATAGTTGAGTTAGAGTTATAACACTTTATATAGAGCTGCCTGATCATTTGATGGGGAAAATATACTGAATCAGGGTAAAATAGGGTAGGATTATTCACAGCTCATGCTTAGATGATTTACTTTCACTTTTGGTTATGCAGATTATTGGGTATGATAGCGAGAAAAAAAATCGGAGAAATATCAAATATCATCGAGATGCTCAATACAATTCCTTTTATTCCAGTTTGTACGATTTTGGATTAATGTGTAAAATATTGCTATACTGTATATGATGTTCAGGACAATTGTTTCATAATGTGTTTAAATGTTCATAATTTTAATTATTGCTTTTCTCCCATGCCGGATGGTCATTGGTATGCGTCTGATTATAGACTGGATTGTGAAGAAAAGATTAGCGAGGTTCAAGTCGATAAATGTTTAAGTAACTTTGAACATGGAACTGAGATTTTTTCATCCCAGGTTAATGTGACGATGTCATTTCTTTCTAATTTTCAAAGTTGTAGCTTGACTTTGGTCCAATTTTTATGAATTTTACTGTGGTTATCAACCAACTTTCACAGCTCGCGACCAGGCGCCCCATCAGACGCCAATTAAGCGTCCTCCGGATCCTATGAGCTCTCAAGGATCCGCTTACAGGTCCACCGTTGGCCGCGATACCGCAACTTTTCCTGGCGCGTATCAGGGATACGAGGCGCTATTCCGGTCAAGCGAAACAATCAAGTTATTTAAGAGATCAATGAAATCGAATCGGCTATATTGTCCCGCTTCTAAATCACAGAGGGATTTAATAACAATATTTAATAAAAGATTAAAGCCCAAGTTGCTTTTGATACGTGCTTGAAATAGATTTTGGCAATATATATTTCAATTTTTTTCCATTTAAATTTTTTATTTTATTTTGTATAGTGGCAATAAAGACTTTCGTATAGTGGTACAGTCGAAATGAAAGTTTCAGAATATATTCAACCTGAGGGGGTCTAGGGCATCAACTTTTGTTGATAAATAACATTTTAATCCAACTTTTAGCCCGGAATAAATATATTCTCACAATGCGGCAACAACTCAAGTTTATTCTTGCATGCACGAAACTTTTCTCCATTTTTTGTTGACATCAATTGTGCAGCAATACTATTAGGCCCTCAAGATGAGGAAATCCCCGTGCGTGGCTGAGAATTTTATCCTGTTTACGAACGAATTTCTTCAACGGCGTCTGGAAATTCTCTAAATCGTGGAGAATTTGTTTGATTCAACAACACAGACAGCGCCTTACCAAGCGATTCCGGTTTTCGATTATATTATAATGAATGTTTCACTGAAACAAGCCTGCCAAATGCAGATACATGATCCCTTTACATACTAAAAAATTGCAGCAGAAAAATGTATTGCTGGAAACTAGAGAATATTATTGCGATCATTAGAAAAATCAAATTTTGTTGCTTCAAGAGATAGATTAATTTTTTCTATAATGCGATGCTTTGGCATTCCGGCTGCCAAGTCGCACAACAATGTTTCATTTTATTAAGTATAGAATGCCTGCAAGTTCTATTTTACTCCTCAACTGCCGGCCTTATGAAGAATCTTGTAACTTTAGAGATGATTCTTATGATTTCTTCTTTCTATATCAACCGAAGAATCATCCTATCATCAACCTTTTTCCTTCAACCAACTTATCATTAGTACTGCCGCGCGTAGCTTCATTGAAGAATCATAGAATCATCTACCTCTTTCCTCCCAAACCTTACATCATATCTCTTGCCGCGCGTAGCTTCATTGAAGAATCAGAGGTCTGCCAGAGATTCGTTCATCGCTATCAGCAAAAAAGAGTCACTCAATAATGAGGTCTCTCCTATCCGAGGCGTGTCACCGTCATCCAATTTACTGGCCAAAGTCTGCAAGAAGAAACCGTTTCCTTCCTTCTTACTGCTTGTTTAGCTAGCAAAAGACACGAAATAAAGTCTGGTAGAACGCATAAGATTATACTCACTATTTTTGGGAAGATCGTTATTTATAAAACTGCTGTCTTCAGTTCTATGACTCGACTGCTGACGAAAACTCCAAAATAAACAAAAAATATAACTTAGTACACACTGCAGTGAGTGACAGAGAGCGCATTTTCTTGTCGACGAAAATTTGAAGTCACAGACGGACAGACAGACAGACGGACATGGCGAGCAAAATAATCAAAAAATATAACTCAGTACTCACTGCAGTGAGTGACAGAGAGCGCATTTTCTTGTCGACGAAAATTTGAGGTCACGGACGGACGGACAGACAGACGGACGGACAGACAGACAGACGGACATGGCGAGCACAATTGTGCATTTTTTCCATAAATGAGAAAAATGCGCTAAAAATGTCATGAAAATTTATAAACGAAACATAGTTTTAGTTTCAGATTCGTATTCCTAAGCACAATAAGTTATCTGCGTTTTTTAATTTTTTATGCGCCAAAAAGATCGAAGTTATTGGCCCGCTTTCATTTAGCAGGCAATACTAGTTAACTTGCAGGTAAAATTTTACTGCTTGATAATTACTAACGGTCAAAAACATTCTTGGACGGACAGACAGACAGACGGACATGGCGAGCACAATAGTGCATTTTTTCCATAAATGAGAAAAATGCGCTAAAAATGTCATGAAAATTTATAAACGAAACATAGTTTTAGTTTTAGATTCGTATTCCTAAGCACAATAAGTTATCTGCGTTTTTTTTAGTTGTTTCGCGAAAAAAGATTGAAGTTATTGGCCCGCTTTCATTTAGCAGGCAATATTAGTTAACTTGCAGGTGAAATTTTACTGCTTGATAATTACTAACGGTCAAAAACATTCTCATTTTTGCGGCTTACCTTTCATGTCGTAAAGTATTTTTACGTCACGCTCAGTCTCATTTATTTTTTGCTACTTGACAACATAATCTTGGTAGTGTTTGAGTCACCTAATTCCGCCAAACTGCGGTCCTCAGCTATAATCGAACGCCACTAAAACAGCGTGTACGTGTACCTTGCACTCAGCAATAATCGTAAAGAGCGACTTATGATCTGCTTACTAAGAGAATAAGCCATGGCGGTTATGGGTGTCAGATTCTTGTGAGTTTTTTTGGAATGGCCGAGCAAAAAGACGAGTCTTGCCAGGCTATGTTTCAGTAGCCTCATCTATATTATTAGTTCATGAATTTTTAATACGATGGAAACTTCAGATTTTTAGGTATTCAATGCACTAAAATTCGCACTCCTGTGTTCAGCGAGGCAGTCAAAGGAGATTCAAAAACCAAGAAATAAGAAGTGTATTTCATTAGCAAGCAAACAAGAATTAAGTTTAAGATTTAGAATATAAAATTTTCTGGAAACCAAAAATCTTTTCTCGCCAGCATCTAGAAATTAATATCCTGCAAAGAGAATGAGTGAAATTTCATCATTTGTAGGCATAGGTCAGACCATTTAAAGAATGTAAGCGATTTATATTTAATATTTTATATACAATCAAATAATCAGATAACGTTAAGTTTTTCCTTAACCGGTGATAAAAATTTGAAAAGAACTTATCTCTCGATATGAAAAAATAGGTCAATATATTTTATAACTTATCTCTCGATATGAAAAATAATTACTTATTGACTAGTCCCCAACAATAGGAAATTCGTTTTGGGTCTGCATTACATTATTTACACGGTGGTTGCTTGTAATTTATTGAAGCGGTTCTCATTGTTTCTCTTCTTCTTTCTGCTGCTGTGCAATGTACATTCCCTGGCATGATAGGGCTACTTCTGCTGCTGTGCAATGTACATTCCCTGGCATGATAGGGCTACTTCTGCTGCTGTACAATGTACATTCCCTGGCATGATAGGGCTACTTCTGCTGCTGTGCAATGTACATTCCCTGGCATGATAGGGCTACTTCTGCTGCTGTGCAATGTACATTCCCTGGCATGATAGGGCTACTTCTGCTGCTGTGCAATGTACATTCCCTGGCATGATAGGGCTACTTCTGCTGCTGTGCAATGTACATTCCCTGGCATGATAGGGCTGCTTCTGCTGCTGTGCAATGTACATTCCCTGGCATGATAGGGCTACTTCTGCTGCTTTGCAATGTACATTGCTTGGCATGATAGGAGTACTTCTTGACGCCTGCTGCTGGATGTCATGGCGACTGAATGCATAGCAATACATCACTTGTTAGTAATTGTTCACAAATATTAAGTCTTGATTAAATAATTAAATAATAAAATTAAATATTACAACGCTTGTCTTGATTGGTTCGATGATGTTGATGTCTGCTCCTGTCAATGGAACTCCTCTATTTTCCAGCTGATGCTTCATTGATTATCATCTTTGTTTTGCCAACCGAGCTCTTGTTAATCAAAGTCCTCATTTCGCAGGGTGACATTATTATTAATTAAAGTAGTTTATTATTAATAATTTTGCATGCTAATAGTTTAATAGAAGTCCTCACTTCGCATGCTGATGCTATTATTCGCACCTTTTCTCGCCATCATCTCGCAGTTGACACCATTGTACACAATAGCGAATTCTTGATAGTGGTAGAGTCTATATCCAATTCAATTTATGTTCTCCTTTCAAAATAACATTGAAGAATTTCCGACTGCAGTTTGGAAAAGAAATGCTTAGGTTATTCAGATTACTATAGCCACAGCTTGGCCTGCATGTAATTTACACTTAATTTCGGGCATCACTCACTGGCCGGCCTAAGTAGAGCTTAATGGTCGAATCCCGCTACTTCTAAGTTTTTCTTGCAACTCTTGTGTTACTAACTTTTTATTATAAATATCCGTTGTCTGTCTGTCTCGTTCAGTAAAATTTTTGTGCAATAGGCGGTATTTCTGCATCACTCTGGACTTAAATGTATAAACTCTGTTTACTTTATACCAACCGTGCGAGTTACTGGAAATGCCTCCTGCACTTGAATTTTCTCAATATGTGAAGTAAATTGCCTCGTAATAATTCTGCATCGGCGGGAATGAAAAATTTCTCATTTCGGAAAAGGCAAGCTGTCATTTAGTAGAAGCGCTTCTATTACTTTTAGGTTATAGTAGTAGTATGATTTTAGTTATAGTTATTTAATTAGGTTTTGATAAATTTGATGTAGTGGCAACTGGCAAGTCTTGTGTTGATATTCTAGAACTTATTGAAAATGTTACTCCTCATAACATGTGCCAATGACAATTACAGGATCGCATGTAGAACGATAATAATGAAATAACTGCAATCAAGGTATCCCAGAAAAGTAATTTCAACTATCTTCATTTAGATAGTGTAGTTCTTTTTATGTCAAGCTAATTTTGAAAGTCTACATGAAGGCTGTCGAACCAGTCGAAGGCTGTGCCCAATTGTTCAGAGTACCAAGATTGGTGCAGAGAGGCGCGAGTTCGTTCCCAGCTCTGTGCGCCAGTTTTTGGTCAGAATCGGCAAAGAGGCCGGGCGGTTAAATATGCGAGTGGCTGTTATGGTTAGGGTGCAGGTGTTGGGCCTATCTTTCAAGCGCGACTGTCCCGCATCCCTCAAGCTACCAAGCAGCTGTCCAGCATCCCTCAAGCTACCAAGCTCATGCTCCCTTACCTGATCCCTTTTATTGGCGCTTCTCGTTAAAAAATACCGCCCCGAGAAATTAAAGAAACTCGTAGTGGAAAAAATTTAACTGAGGACTTAGATAAACTCAAACATAAAAAAAATCTAATAAATATGAACTATGAGTAGCAAAGATCATCTGCAGCACACGAATGGCATAACCGGTAGACTGATCGTCAAATAACATTACGATGATCGTAATGAGTACTATGATGTTCGTCAGTGAAGGTTCCGCATTTGAGATTATCTGATTTTATCAAATTTGGTTTTATGCTGTTGAATTTAAGACAACATTATTGTCTCAGAGAATCCGGTAGTCTATGAGCGAACTTCCATGAAGGAGCTTATTTCAGTAACATGGATACGAAAAATTTTTTTCCCTCCCTCTTACGTAACCCGTTTACCTACAGCTCGGTCTCTACCTACAGCTACACCCTAACATTTGGAAGTGGCATCTTTATTTATCTACAGCCCATTCACAGGGAGGCAGAACAGATTGCTGTGGTGAGTAATGCCTAATGCTTGAACTAGCTGTGGGGGTCGGGAGTTCGATTCCCAGGCTGGGGTAGGAAGTTTTTCAGGGGTGTCAACCTCGTCAGAAGTTCCAGCCCGGGATTCGAACCCTTGACCTCCAGACCCATCCCACTAGCTCAAACGGACGCCTTTAACCACTACACCAAACTGTCCTGGGACACAGAAAGCCGGAACTTATATTTGAATTGCGTAATGTCTGCTAAAAAATATGAATTAATTTCGCGCGTCCTGTAGCTACCCGTCAGCCCCACAGCACCGGTGTAATGAATGCATTTATAGAAATAATTATCAATATAAAATCAGAAAATAAATAAATTCCTGATTTGAAAAACTTAAATATAGTTTTTGATGGTCTTTAACTTTAACATGGTACATGTTTACTGCCTGCGAGAGGCCGCCATCTTGAATTCCCCGCCCGGAACGCCCTGACTCGCCTTTTAAGCAAGCGAGGACCGAGAGGCAGATGCTCCCCGAGCTCGTAATTTGGCTACCAAAAATTATAAGAATCATCGCAAAAAACCTTCCGTGGAATATTGTTGGGGTTAGTGAAAGTCATCAATTAAAATTATTTCATTTGGATGAACTTCTGAAAAATAAAAACAGTCCAACTTTGGATAATTTTGCTGCGTTATCGTTGAAAATCCGCAAAAAACATAAGAAATTAAGCAACTCGAAGGATTTGCCAAATCTTCGAAATCTACACGTCAATATAGAAGATTTCTTTCCCTAGGCGTCAGTAAGCAAGAAGCTCTGCCTGCGCACACACAAAAAAGTCTACGGAGTTTGTTCCTGAAATTTAACTATAAAATCTCAGCTCTATATACAGTATATTATTGGCGGATTCCGCGTTTATTAGGCCGTTGACCTGTTGCCGATAATTAGCATCACAGAACATTTACAGCTTTTCGCGGTCTCGAACTCTTAACTCACTGCTCTAATTCTGTTGTGCTCATCCGCCCCGCCTGCTCGCAGATTCTAACCAGAAACTGGCGCACAGAGCTGGGATCAAACCCGCACCTCTCTGCTCCACTAATACATGGTACTCCGGAACTTTAACCGTTGGGCCACCCTGGCAACTAATGGGTATATTGTAAGATTTGATTGGCATCAGAATGAATTTGAAAAATATGGTAGCCAAATTTAAGCCAAATAATCTTCGCCACAAATATCAACACTAGAAAGCAACATAGTATAAGGAAATTGGGGAACGCAGCCGTAGACCAAAAATTTAACTCATAAACAAGCCTTAGCGCCGACGCCCACCCCCATAATACAATAACTATACTCAGCCTCACACCCAAGAAGCTGTAGGTAACTGAGTCATCTCACTACACAAACTTTAAGTCACAGCTGCCTCACTCCACAGCCTGCTGCATCAAATA
The DNA here is from genome assembly GCF_000764305.2 of Hyalella azteca. Taxonomy (NCBI): domain Eukaryota; kingdom Metazoa; phylum Arthropoda; class Malacostraca; order Amphipoda; family Hyalellidae; genus Hyalella; species Hyalella azteca. The sequence continues at coordinate 4,388 of NW_025939826.1, read as the reverse complement.
GTCAATTGTCAACAGGTCCTGCTCCACAGAATTTTACCCCATACTATCACTTCTTACATGTGCCGTAAGCCTTACTGTCCGCAGAACACGCCGGATCACCGTAAACCTGCTCTGCTCCCATGCAGGACTGGCCTCTAGCAAGCATCCCCATCCCACCTCTATACTTGAGGACAGTAGCGTGGACAGCTCAAGCGGCGGATGAACTGGCGGCCAGTACTGTCCCTGTGTAAAGGCACCTTTATTCTTAGGTACACACGCATCAACTGCCGTGTGTCGTCGAGAAATGACCATGAAGAAGCCTCATTCATGTCCTTTATACTGTCCGAAAAATTTGCCGCACTCACTGCATCATGGAGTCATAGTCGCCTTTCGCAAAGTTCAAAAGTTCACGGTTCTGAGGCGTCTTTTCTGTTTAGTACTTGATAGTAAAAACAATGATTGGTGATGGCTTTTGCCCAGTGGGTCCCCGTGACGAAGCTCAGCTAACATTCGTTCTTCACTAGTAAGCACAAGATATTGTGTTACCTGTTTACCCCTAAAATGTTTACCCTATTCTTAATTAAAAATGAATCTCGCACAGACTCCATGAACAGTGATGCTTGGTGATTACCATCTCTTGGAGAAGATTCATCTGCCCAGTATTGTTCTGGATGTTAAAGTCACCAACGATTACCGTATGCGACCTGCGGAGAGCCATGCTCGGTAAATGGCTGTTTAGTACAGGGTGGCCCAGTGGTTAAAGTTCAGAGTACCAAGATTGGCGCAGAGAGGCGCGGGTTCGATCCCAGCTCTATGCGCCAGTTTCTGGTCAGAATCGGCAAGGAGGCCGGGAGGTTAAGCACAGCAGAATTGTAGCAGTGGGCTGCAAGTTCGAGAGCGCAAAATGCTGTGAACGTTCTGCGATGTTAAGAATCGGCGACAGGCCTACGGCCTAATAAACGCTGAAACCACTATTATTTTTATTATTTAAAGACGACTTCTACATTAGCAGCCACTTTCTTCGTCGTCTTTCGTATTAAATTCCCATACTGCTGAAATAACTCGTTGCAGGATGTCATTAACTTGTGCTAGGTTCTTCATTTTTATTTAACATACCGCAAACGGTTTTTATCTTTTTTATTTTCTGTCCAGCCATTATTAAATGCACGAACTAGATCTCTTGAACGGAGAAAAATACAGAAAAGGACGGAGAAACATACGACTGAGTTGAGTTGAGTATAGTAAAGTTCCATTTGGCATGGAATTTTTAAAAAAAAACAAGAGGAGCGAAAGGCAGCTGGTCTCTTGGGTGTCCCCTTCTTTACAAATCCCCAACCTAGTAATTTATTCACTTTAAAGTGGTATAAAGTCTGTTATAATTTCACGAGTATAAGTTCAGCCGTTTCTAATATAGAATTAGTATTCATAACTTTCCAAATTCAACTCGTAATTTCTCCTTAATCTACAAATTATTCACTATGAGATGGCAAAAAATCTGTTATAATTTTAATCAGGTCAGTCGTTTCTAGAATAAAATTAGTATTCATAATTTTTCAATTCAACTCGAAAATTATCCCATATACCTAGAATTTTATTCACTTCGAAGCGGAAGAAAATCTGTTATAATTTCGCTAGTATCTGTTCAGCCATTTGAAAAATTGAGTTTTTTACTATAAGAATAATAAAAACTCAATTTGAAAAGTTGAGTTCTTATCATTATTATTAGCCAATTATACAGATTGTGAGAAAGCAATTTTATACTCTCGTGTGTGTAGGTTATCAAACATAAAATTAAATGTGGCATGTCTTGAATTTTCCCATCAAACGGCCAGTTTTTTATACTTTACTTAGTAACAAAAACTATATTTTTCAAGAAACAAATTTGAAGCGAAAAATTAATAATAACCTCTTACATAGTTTACATTAGTGAACGTACTTCAAATTCTCCTCATAAAATATTACTCTAGTAGAAAATCCATGAATTTTACCATGTGTCTGAGCTAATGATATATACATGATATTTAGAGTCGTACATTGGAGCAAGAAAAAAAATACTCGCAGGAGACACTCAGACTCGCTGCAATAAACAGTCTTATCCACCTGCAACTGTTTTTACAGCACTTCTCTTTAACTTCACTTCTTGTCTGTTTGTCTCTCTGCTACAAATCTTGTAATCGAAATTTAATACACTTCTACTTATCCTATCGATCTGAAATTTTGCACACTTGCGTAAAGTTGGAGACAATGCATGAATCAAATGACAAAATAAATAATTTTATGAATACAATCTTTTTCAATATTAAAAAAACTGAAAAAATAATTTTGTCAGCTAAATGTCTTATAATTGGTATTTGACACACTTTTGCCTGTCCAATTGATATGGAATTTTGCACACTTGTGTGAAGTTGGAGGCAATGCATGAATCAATTGACAGAATAAATAAATTTGAACAAAATTTATATATTAAAAAATTGAAAAATTTATTTGTTAATACACGAAAATAAAATTAGAAATTCATTGTACATCTGTAACATTGGAAACACTGGATTCTTTAGAAGTGTTGTCTTTAAAAAGTAATTGTTATACGTATATTTTAATGTTATAGCTTAAAAAAATGCTCATTATTGGCCACTTTTTACTACCTTGTGACGCAAGAAAATAAAAACTAAAAATATCCTTGATATATAGAGTCAAATGTACCGCTTCATCGAGTTTGTATCTTACAACAAAACTCCACGAATATGCAGAAATCTTCATTTAGAGATGCCTAATGCGAGTAACTTTTGAGCCATTCTTGCTAAGAAAAGGCTACAGTAAAAGCAAGAGAATTCATTTAAAAGCTTTCTCTCAAATGGAGTTGTCTCGTAATTCTTAATATTCGTTCCCATTATTTTCAGAAAAACTTCTCTGCTTACCTTAATATCACGTAAAATTATGCATTTTTGAAATAAATGCAAAATTATGCAATTTAAGAAGCTTACAGACGCAATGCTGTGGCTGGATAATGTTCGTTGTCTAGATAACGAGGATAGAAAAATTATTCTGTATTGTAAGAGTCGGTAGTAGACGTTTATTTTGAATACCAAAACCATGATTATTTTGAATACCAAAATTAATATGAATCAGTACTTCGAAGAAACTCTGTGCTATGCAAAAATTTTTTGTATTTTTTTGCAGAAATGAATTGTTTTTTGGTTTGTTTCTGGGAAATATGGTGCTAGACTCTCCATCATACATGCAAAAATGGATCAAACGAATCAGCAAAAAAGTATAATTTTCTTGAAAAAAGTAGTAACCTCTTTTCGTATAAATATTTACCTCACCTATCATTGAAAATTACTGAACCCTCATCTGTGAAACGCCCGAAATTTTTCGCACATGTGTATGGACTGATTTGTCTTTCTGGAATTCTACAAAAAATAACAACCATTGTAGAAACAGAGACGATGAAATTCATCTGCACAAATATAAATGCTTTAGAAAAAATATGAAGTTCTGCTGCGCAAATAATAGTATTTACAAACAGAGACAATAAAGTTTCTCTACCCAAAGCGAGAGACTGAGACCCAAATATGCCATTGAGACAGAGACCAATGAAGTTCATGTACACATATACTAATACTTTAGAGACAGAGAACAATGAAATTCTGCCACACAAATACTAATACTTTAGAGACAGAGACCAATGAAATTCCGCCACACAAATACTAATAATTTAAAGACATAAATCAATGAAGTTCCTTTAAACAAATACATTAGAGACAGAGCAGAGACCAGACTTATCTCATTAAAGGATTGTTTTTTACAAGACGCGCGTTCTTTGGCGCGCGCCCGATACCTGGTGGCTGTCCTGGAGCAGCAGGCTGTCTTAATGCGATGTCTTTTGGCGCTTAATGGGATTTGCGGGCTCACAAAATATGATGAGGTCTTCGCATTTCCTGCTTTTTTTGCAAATGTCGGTCATAAATTTAACTTATTTGTTTTAAAATATTGTTTAAATTAATAATCATATATTTGATAATATTGTATTTGACAACTTGATTGCATCTGGGAGCGGCATTCGAAGTAAATTTTCAGGTTTTTTTGGTTCGGTGTCTCCTAATGCTTTATTATAGTTGAGTTAGAGTTATTACCCTTTATATAGAGCTGCCTGACCATTTGATGGGGAGAATATACTGAATCAGGGTGAAATAGGGTAGGATTCCTCACAGCTCATATTGGGCTAATGTTACGATGTCGTTTCTTTCTAATTTTCAAAGTTGTAGCACGATTTTGGTCCAATTTTTATGAATTTTACTGTGGTTATCAACCAACTTTCACAGCTCGCGACCAGGCTCCCCATCAGAAACCAATTAAGGGGAGCGTCTAGGGTAAAATTTATCTCGGCTATTTACGAACGGATCACTCTG
>NW_025939825.1:0-33335 GCF_000764305.2 Hyalella azteca | reverse complement strand
GCGTGGTACAGCTAGCAGGACCGCAGTTCGTCCTCAAGTTTCCTTTGCACGTCGACCACTTCGAAGCCTGACCACGAGTCTGGCACCTGCAATTACAATCACGAGATCAAATTCTGTGCATGCAATTTATAAATTCAAGTTGCGGAATGCAAAGGAACAAGCTGTTGTGGGAGCTAGCGCTTCGTAGCCAGCTTCATTTGTCGGTTGTTGCCTGTTCTTTATAACATTTTGAATTAGAACTCAGAGCAGGTCCATACCCAGAGAGGGACTTTTTACACTAAATTTTCACCATCGGAGAACGAACTGGGAGGCTTTTGGAACGAGCTTCTCAAAGCCGGCTGGAGATCCATTTTCAAGGAATCAAATAACAATTCAATAATAAACAATAAGCTAACAATAAAAAATGTTCATACTTTGAGAAGAACATGGTCAAAAGTTCTAACAATTCTGAGGATAGACGAGCCCTCATAAGTAATCGCCAAAGTTCGAACAAGCAACTTGTGGCTGCCCACAGGGTTAGCGAGGGAATGACCTCATGTCAGTCGATAAGAGGTCCACCATGTAGACGCTTAAAACCGTGTGATATACTCATACTAGTTATTTTAAATCCTAAGACTGCTTCGTTGTTTGTGTATGGCTAATGGGAGTTATCGATGAATATGTGAAAAATATTTCGCCTACTGATGGGGATTATTTTAAGCTTTTTTGTGTTCGTCCTAATGAGCCATTTGTTTTCAAAGATGTTGATCTGATGTATGTCGTGTTGTGTTTGAAGTGCTGCGTAGCTGTGAGGGTGTTGTTCGGGGGGTTATTTGTGTTATGTCATCTGAAAAGGCATGTAATCTGTGTTATGAAGCTGTGGTGGAATGTAATGCATGTAGATGCTTTAGAAAGTGGGGAAGAGACAAGCCCTCGGGTGCACCTGTATGGAGTTGGAGAGAGGGACCTACGTGATTACCTATTCTGAATGCTGTTCTGTCTGTCTGTAAGGTAGCCTGAAAGTGTTTTGTAAAGGACGATTGGAGACTGAGTTGGATGATTTTATATGTAGTCCGGTGTACCATACTTTATTTAATGCCTTGTTCACATCGCCGAGCACTATGTCAGTGTTGTGTCTTTGTGCTAAAAGAATAGCAAGTTTTTCGTGGAATGTGGATATTGCAGTGTATGTCCCTCTGTTTCCTAAAACCGTGTTGTCTAGTGTTGTGTATAGATGACCTCTACAGTAACATACATTTATTGGCCTAATTTCATATTAAATCTTTTCATCACTGTATAATTTATGCGTAGCACGATGTCAAATGCTTTAACGATTGACTTTTTATTCAACATTCCGCAAACGGTTTCGAACAGTGTGGGCGCCGTGCTATCGCACCAGTCGCAAGTCAAGAATATAGCGACACAAATTTGGGTCCAAGTAGACCTAGCCTTCTTATGCATAGGAAATTTTTCGGTCGTTGGTACAGAACATGATAATTCTTGTTTTCTAAGTATTAATAAAGTCCTGCCATATCTGTGTTTGGAGTTGTTTGTAGGCTGTATGTTGTTGTTGTGTAGGTTGATGAATTGTCGGTTGAGTACCAGCGATGGACCGTAGGTGTGTGCATTGAAGTGGCTTGATATTGTGTGCGTGTTTTGGAAAATTTTCGTGACTGCGTTTTATTAAGGGAATAATGCGTTGTGTTATGACGAAGAATTGAGGTTTATTGTCTACTGAGTGTGCCTATTTCTTCCAACGTAGGGTTTGGTTGTGTTGCTACTGTGTGCTATGATAATGTTTGTAAGTAACAAGTCCATTTTGCTGCGGGCACGAATTAGAATTTGTATAAGGTTGGCAGAAATTGCGGCTATTATTGGAATGTGATCTGACGGTGTGATGTGTTCTGGTTGACGGTGTAAGTAGTGAAGTGCCATGTTATTGATTATGACTCTGCCTGATGTTGCGCTGTTGTGTGTGATGAAAGTTGGGAAGTATGTGTATGTCTAACATTTGAATCTGCAAAGAGGTATGCGGGATGGGGCATATTTAAAAGTGTGTGTCACTCAATGTAGTTGACGTAGTCTGCTCGTGGTGAAATGAAGGTAAGAAAGTTTTACCTATAGTTTTTATGGAATAAAATCCCCAGAGCGGATTGTGTCGTCTTCGTTGCAGCTATGGACGTTGCAATTGAATATTAGGAATGGAATGTGGTTTTCTGCGATGGAGTGATCGTTGATGAGAAAGATGTTGTGGCCATATTAGTATAAGTGATTGCTACTATAAATATTTTGTTGTGCTCGTGCTTTACATTTTTTTACAATACCTTTAGTAATGATTGGGTATCATTGTGGAGGAAGATGGTAATGTGCATTGTTTCGTTTTTTCGTCTTGTGCATTGTTTCGCCTTGGCAGTGTTTGTTTTTATGATTTTGTGCCTTTCCATGAATAATAAATGGTGTCGTGAAGGATGACACGGCGCTGGTGAAGCGTCTGAAGTGCAGCACCACCCACCATGTTGAAGTAGTCAGACAGTGCTCTGGTGAAACGCCTGAAGTGCAGCACCACCCACCATGTCGAAGTAGTCAGGCACTGCGCTGGTGAAGCGCCTGAAGTGCAGCACCACCCACCATGTCGAAGTAGTCAGGCACGGCGCTGGTGAAGCGTCTGAAGTGCAGCACCACCCACCATGTCGAAGTAGTCAGGCACGGCGCTGGTGAAGCGTCTGAAGTGCAGCACCACCCACCATGTCGAAGTAGTCAGGCACGGCGCTGGTGAAGCGTCTGAAGTGCAGCACCACCCACCATGTCGAAGTAGTCAGGCACGGCGCTGGTGAAGCGTCTGAAGTGCAGCACCACCCACCATGTAGTAGTAAGGCATGGCGCTGGTGGAGCGTCTGAAGTGCAGCACCACCCACCATGAAGTAGTACTCAAGCACGGCGCTGGTGAAGCGTCTGAAGTGCAGCACCACCCACCATGAAGTAGTCAGGCACGGCGCTGGTGGAGCGTCTGAAGTGCAGCACCACCCACCATGAAGTAGTCAGGCACGGCGCTGGTGGAGCGTCTGAAGTAGAGCTCGGGCGACACGATGGTTCTCCTTGACGACATTCTCGAGGAACTTGTCGCGCGTGAACTTCCTGATGTAGTCTGGGCGACAGAGACATGTTAGTGACGTGCGTGACAGAGACATGTTAGTGACGTGCGTGACAGAATGTTGGTGACGAGCGTGACAGAGACATGTTAGTGACGTGCGTGACAGAGACATGTTGGTGACGAGCGTGACAGACATGTTAGTGACGTGCGTGACAGAGACATGTTAGTGACGTGCGTGACAGAGATTTGTTAGTGACAGCCAGGGTAAGAGACCAAGTCGGTATAAGGACGAGGCGTGTTCAAAGTTCTCAAATTCTTCTCGTGATGATACAATGGTATTTTTAGCGCCGCGAGATGCAGTACACGCGCAGAAAAATACTTTGTAACAGTTGATTTAGATGATCAGATGATACAATAAGATCAGTTGATTGCTGGAATCGCAAATTTACCAGGAATTTGAAATGAAAGAAAATTGCTCAAAAATTCAACATATCATAATAAAAGAAAACGTTTCAGAGCCGGGCTTCATCGTCAATTCGACTTACAATGTTTGTATAACCTATTAGTAACTAAGACCGATCTAAGTGCCATACCAATGCATAATATTTTCAATTTGAAACTAAAATTCAGTTAAACTGTAAGGAATTTACACGAATATAATCGCTGATAAACTTTATTTGAGCATCCACAGGATAAATCTGCGAAGATTTTCGAAGGCAAAAGAATCAGAACTGAAGAAACAGTGGAGCAACTGCTATCAGAGAAAAAACCATCTGATTAACTGACAAGCGTAGATAAATTATGCTTATTATGATCATATTCTGTATTCCAATTTATCGGCATATGATTTGACCGTGAACTTTATTCCCAGTATTACCCTTGCCACACTAAATGCGGCAGCTGCAAACAGACGACACAGTTCACACACAGTTCCTGACGACACAGTTCACGCAGAATGAGTGACATGTGATGTGCGTCATTATACTGTAACGCAACAAAAACTTCTTGAATTACACTAAAATATAAATGGCTGTTTAATTGAAGAGTATGATGTCAAATATAGTCGTTTAGTTAAGTGCGATCAAATATTGATTTACCAACCTTCTAAATTATTGTCGATGGCTCCATTTAGAAGTGGCATAGATGCCATTCAGAGGTTTGATTTAGTTAAAATGTGCAAAGGTTGGTTGTTAGTTACAGGTTGGCCCAAGTCAGCTAATATAGTAAATAAGTTAATTATTAATAAGGTTAAGGTTATGGTTTTAGGTCGGTAATAAGGCCAAAGTAAATAATGCGTCATAGACGATTTCGCAATGTTGGGTCCAACAAAAGAAGTGAATTTTCATGCATTAATAGGACTAGGGGCCCATTCCATGCATCAAATCAAGCAAATATATAGAGAAAATGCACATATTATACTGTACAATATACAGCAATCTAGCACGCAACATGCGTCACCTCGTTCCAGCCCTTGGCAGAGATTAACGAAACTTCGCTAAGTTCACGTAACTTTTCGTACTTACGTTCAAAAAGTTACGTATGGCTTAAGTCAGTCAAAATTTGGCATTACCAAAACTGTCTTACGCATGACTCATCTGAAAAGGTATTATCGAAACCATCCAACTAACTGACCAATCAGAGGCTTTGGATTTGCTGTTCCTAGCTCCTGTCGACTCAGTGCGCAGAGCGCGTGGATGGAAGGAGGTTGTGTCGTGTCAGCGGCATCAGCGTAGACTGACTAGGGTGCATATGGAGAAATAAGTGTGACGTTATCTAAATAGCAATGCACTTGTTGTGATCATTCATCAAAATTTCTTGCAATCAGGGCAAAAAAATTGCACTATTCCCATTCAAAACTAAAAGACTTTTTAGAGAGACCTAGAATTTAGAAAATTTAAAGAATTGGAGTTGTGACTGTCAGAGAAAAAAAGAAATATGTGTACGGAGCTAAAAAAAATGGTTGGCTTGTCAACCTCCACATAATTTTGAATCAAAAAGGCATGAAGATATTTTGAATCAAAAGGCATAAAACTCTTGAACATGAATATCAACATTTGCTTGTAAATTGAAACGCAAAAGGAAAACAAATTAACTTCTGGTATAAACTCAATCGAATATTTTTTCCTAAAAGTAGCACTAGCACGATCCCATATTATACCTAAGTCTCATTATTGACAAAATTCTATTACAATTCAACTTGCTGCTAGTAAATTAATAGTCTCATATTGCTTCAACACTCAAAATTTGTACGTAAGGGTACGTACACAGTGAAAGCAGGTTGCCAGCGTGCTGGTTACCTGCTGAGGCTGGCGCCTGAAACAAGCGCGAGAGGTTGTTCACAGTGGAAGCAGGAAACATGCTTGTGCATTCCCTATAACGATTGATAAAATCTCTCAATAATACGAATCATACAGTCAAAACTCATTATAAATGAATANCACATCTAGATGTGTATAAGAGACAGCTTACATTATTATCCTATGTTCATTCTTGTGGCCGGTTGGAGCAGGTTGCCCGCGCGGGCAAACCTGCTTCCACTGTGTACGTACCCTAACTCCGCTTACGACACCTCCGAGCAGGCGTACAGTTATGCACAAATTTTTGTACGTAGCTTCCCGCGCAAATGTTTCGATAATAACACTCAGTAGAGTCACGTCTACTTAGCTGTACTTACGCTAAACGTTAGCGGCTACGTATACTTAGCATGTTTTGATAATCCGGCCCCTTATCTGTTAATTCCTTATCCTAGACGTTAAGAACTATTCAAACTTAATCTTCATGGTCTTCCTTAAATTAAAACGGAACAGAACTCCTTATAAAACATAAATAAAGAAAATTTAAACCTTTCGATTATATGTTGGAAACTGGTATTCTTTCTATTAATTTATTTTATAGGATCGCCGCTAAACTAAAAATTTATAATTGTCAGAGGTCACAGTAGATACATCGCTGGTTGATTTCTAGCTAGAGAACGATAAGTGAGCGAAACATAATGAATGAAACACCTGTAGGATTCCTGTTCGAGCTGCGGTCGACGACGGTCGTAAGTTCCTAAGCCTACATCTCTAATTTCAATTTTGAAACTCGAGAATCGAGATTACTGTGTTCTTGAACTCTAAGAATTAATCAATGGCGCGACATTGTTAACTTCGAAAATGTCGCTCCATAAGAGGCGGAACCGCGGAAGGAGAGTAGCCTGCCTTCAGATGAAGGCAGCAGCTATACTTCTTTGTCTGAACTAGTTGAGTCGCCTTTGCCATTGGAAGTCTGGGAGATAAATAGAAAGATCTTGTTTGTGTCCCAGAAACACCTGACTCACCATCGTTAGTTCCACCTTTGGCGGTTCCTGACTCAGCTTTGGGGAGATCAGTTGCTGCTGGACCGCTGGTGGAGGGACTGGCCTTTCCACAGTTCCCAGGAACAGTAACTTTGAGGGTTTTTGTGATGACAACGATGACATAGGTAATAATAAGGTAGGTGAAATCACTCTTGGTTAAGAAACTTCAGATGATGAGATCTTAACTCCTGCCCAGAGATCAAACTCTTGTAAAAACAGGAGAAACTTCATAGAGCTTACCAAGAAGCAGGAGGGGAAAGTCTTGCTCCATCCTATAGTAATTCTACTGGGTGACTGGGTCCAGGACAGGAGAGTTATTAGCATTGATTAAATCTAAATTATATATTAAATATATATATATATATAGAGTTACATACCTATCAAATCTAAACATAGCTAGAAATGAAAACTCGTTGGAAAATAGAGTTAAAACAAACTACTTTAACATGTTGACTACGATTGCTTCATCTTGTACTATTATTTCATTTTTTGTACTTTTTTAAGCAGGGTTGCCAGACGGTCATTTTTTCTGGACAAATTCCGTGATTAGTTTTTCTCAATTGCAATGGCCGGCTAAAATTTATGATAGGGGTACTTCCTAATTGAATTTTAAATACTGCAAAAAGAAAATAAATGGAATTTTTATAGCGGAACCTACAAATGGACTAGTATGCATTGAATTATCGGCCTTTTTTGGCCTTTTTTGTTATTGTTAATTGGCCGATTTTAGGCAACATGAATTCTGTACCACTACCTCCTGGAGAGTGGAGAAATACATTTCGTGGTACGCATATGTACCAATACGTAGTCAATGTGTTAAAAATGTCCCCCACCCAGGAATTAAAAATTGTTCAGTGGAACTGTCATAGTCTTACTAATAAGCTTAGCAATTTGCAATTTTAAATTAAATATTTACACCAGTAAACCCCATGTTGTCTGTTTATCAGAAACATGGCTCTCGCCCAATTATGAACCCAATGTCATCAATTATAATGCAATTTACAAACACAGAGATGCTCCTCAACCTGGTGGGGGTCTTGCTGTTTTTGTTCGAAGTGATATAACATACCTAGAACAGGTCTTACAACCTTTTTCCCCAAGTATTTCTTGAAGTACCGTAAAATGGGGTTACTTTGACTTGACTGGCGGGGTGACTTTGACCACTTTTCGTTTTTTTAACAAAAACCCCCAAACTCAAAAACTATTTGACATAGAAAAATTTTGTCAATGGCCATCAAAGGCCTAATACAGTAATACTGAGGCTACATAACACAATAGAAAGATTTAAAAAGTTTGCATATCTAATAGGTTAAAAAATTAATAATGTGACCCATGAAAAAGAGCTATTATTTAAAGCCTGTTGGAGTACCCCCTCCAATTTTTTTATTTGTTGGTAAAATAACTCCAGGATTTGATGCATTTTAGTAGAACTCTTCTAGTTACATATGCAAATAACACATTTTAGGAAAGTGTCATAGTTTGCAAATGGGGGGCACCGCCCCCCAATGGGGGAACTTTGACCACTTAATGGTAGCCATGATGGGGTAACATTGACCAGCTTGGAAATTAAGTTAAAATTACCATAGGTACCTATATAACATATTTTATGTTTGATACACCTATTAACACTTTGACTGTGACTCACAAAATAGCCTGTATTCCAGTGGTGAGACTCATTCAAACTTGAATAACTTAAGTTACAGACAAGGCAGCAAGATCAGGGCTAGTGTGCTGCTCGTGTCTGAGTGAGTTCTACAAGCTTCTGACATAAAAACCATGAGCCTCTATTGGTGCATGTCGCCTGGGATGGAAACTTTCATCTTTCTAGGCAACGTGCGCCATATGAGGTACACGGCATTTATTATTATACTACAATAAAAAAATTTGCATCACACAGGTACTAACGCCTGAAAAAAACAATTTCTGTGCAAATGAAATCGGATTGAGACTGCAATAATCAAACTACAAATCATTCAGGGGTAAAATGCTGCTAAATGGGAAGTTTAGAATTCATTTAGATGATTTCTTACAAAACTGCTCTGAGCAAAGCATAAAGTGGTACCAACAACTGTTCAAGTTATTGGCAAAAACTGTAGCAAATGCCTGGGTGCTTGGTGATCAGTTCTATAGTCAGTAAAAATCGATGTGAATTGCTGAAGTCGTTGAAGATTACTGAATGTATTTTTACTAGTAATAGGTCAGACACATGAAGAAATGTTTCTATAACCAAATCACAATGATTTTAGATGTTGGCGTTCCAGCTCTAAAGTATTTGAAGCTGAGGATCTGAACTTCATGCCATGACGAGCTACTGATCTGAGTCTTGCTTTAACATAATTGCAAAAAAAGAAAGTTAGTTGATGCTAAAGTGAGACGAAAAGCTGGAGAAGTAACTATCAATTGCTAGCCCAGTACTCGGAATCCGTATCACTGTTTATCTTGCTTTTTACAGTGCCATTCTGTTTCTGTGTGAGCTTAGGCAACTTTCGAATGACTAATACTTATTTTTCTGCTTCTATAATCCATACCAATACCGAAAAAATTATTTCAACATATTGGAACAGGATAACCCCCTTTATTTAATACATTTTCTTTTTCGTACCCACTCATTATTTCAGGCTACATTCCAACTACTAAGATTCTTATGATTTGATTGAACGACGTTCATATTGGTTTTTGAAAACATTATTGTCAATTATCCATCATATTTTTCACAAGTTTATGATCTGGCTGATATTTTAAAGAGCTTTTTCTAAAAAATTAAATTTTTTGAGCGTGCGCCACATATGGCGCACATCACAGTTTGGGACATGCATGCGTGTACCATATATGGCGCACGTCGCAGTCAAAGTGTTAATGTTTCTTTCTTTATGTTTCAGACTCTACAGAGTCTGATATATGGTAATTTTAACTTAATTTCCAAGCCGGTCAATGTTACCCCGTCACAGCTGCCATTAGGTGGTCACATTTTGCCCATTGGGGGGTGGCGCCCCCAATTTGCAAACTATGACACTTCCCACAAATTTGTCAATTGCATATGTGACTAGAAGAGTTCTACTACAATGCACCAAAACCTGGAGTTATTTGGAGTTATTTTACCAAAAAATAAAATTGATTTTACCACCGGGTCAAAGAAACCCCAAGAGCTGGGGTAACAAAGACCATCACTTTTTTTGAAATTACATCAAAACTATGAGAGGCAGGAGCCAGCAATTTATGGTGAGTGAAGCTAGAGTATAGACCTGTATTTTGCATGTTTCAATTTAAGTTTAACTTATCTAGTAAAAAAATTGCATCATTTTGAAAAAAAGTGGTCAAAGTTACCCCATTTTACAGTATGTGCTATTAAAATTTATCGTAAAAACAATGTACCATTCTCGATACTAAATGTTTATAATCCTAATGGAAATGTCTCTTCAGGAATTCAACCATTACTTTCATCAGCTAGAACCATCCTGCCTAATAGTAGGAGACTTCAGTGCACATAGTCTTGTCTGGTAACCAGGCTAAACATCAAATCATAGTGGTAGGAGCCTGGAAAACATCTTGTTTAACAATGCCACTCTCTCATTACTAATGCCTCCATCCCTCCCAACATTTTTCAGCACATACCATAACTTTCTCAACCCTAGACCTCTCAGTAATCTCTACCAATTTGCTGCCTCTAGCATCAGTGAGCACTGAGAGTGACATGGGTAGTGACCACTACTCGGTTATCACCTGTGTAACTGTGTTGGCATTGAAGCTCCAACAGTCCACTACAGAGCTCGTTCATCCTGAAGGTTTGAGAGGGGCTTGTGGGGTGCATGGGCTGGGGCCCTGCAACAGAGAGGCATTACACCCTTGCACAACTTTGAGGCAAGCTGTGAAGATTTTGCAAATAGTATTGTGTCCTCGAGTGCTGAAGTTTTTTCATGAACAAAGGAAATTGTAAATACCAGATACAGCAAATCATGGTGGACATGTGAGCCTTAACTTCTCAGCCCTCACCTGCCTGCAGCCCTTATTGCTTTTAAAAGATGCAGTGCCAAAGTAAAGTGGGAAGTCAAGAAAGCAAAGCAGGAGTCCTGGAGAGACTATTGCAGTAGGATTACATCTGACACACCTATCTCCCAACTCTGGAATTATGTTAAATGCCTGCAAACACCATTTGTGCAAAAATTACAGCCATTTATTGTGCCCAATGCTGTCATAACAGACTTTTAGTAAAGCTCAAGCACTCTCCCTCCACTATGAGCAACTCCTCACATGTCCAGCACCATCTCCTTACCTCGACATGCAATCCTCCTTCTTGCTGTTGCCCTGCATGATGACACCCACTCTCCAATCATTGAGCCTTTATCCCTTTACGAGCTTGAAGGTAGCATGATTCATCTTAAAGAACTTCCCCAGGACTAGACCGTGTTCATAATTCTCATCTTATGCATTTACCTCCTGACCACAAGAAGTGGCTCCTTGACCTTTTCAATCAAAGCCTCTATTCCGCTCTAGTTCCAAAGTCATGGAAAGTTGTCCTAATTGTGCCCATTCCAAAGCCAGCTAAGTGCCTCACCTCAGTTTCATCATACAGACCCATCTCACTCCTCTCATGCATCAGCAAATTATTAGAAGCTTTAATCAACAAAAGGATAGGATTCTTTCTTGAGCAGAATGACTGGGAGGGAGGGGAATGACCCAGGGAGGTTTCAGACGTCACCTTGCTGGAGTGGACCAGATAGGAGATAGCCAGACTCAAGGCTGCCATTTGCACTGCCCTGAGGAATAGATCACAACTGGTTGTGGTATTTTGTGATCTGTCCAATGCATTTGATAGGGTCTGGCACACTGGTTTACTATATAAATTGAGTCAATGTGGAGTGCACGGTGCTCTGCTGAGATGGCTGAGAGCATGTGATATTACTGTATCCATGGACATGCCATTATGCATTGACAACGACCTTGTCCACTGCAAGCTTCATATCAGCAGCAATGTAGCATTTCTTCTGTATCTGTAAGCTTACAGGATGGTTTGTAATTTTGCACAATTTTAAGCAAGTCAAGTGATTTTACTATAACAAAAAGATTGTAAAAAAACACCTGAAGCAGGAAGGAATATTTTAGTGAAAACCATCATATTTTTTGGAGAAATTAATCATAGTTTAGGTTAATTACTTTTCATTCTTTGTTGCCAGTGCTCAAATCTATCTGTGACATTCTATGCACAATTTTGTGATGACTGATGCAGTAATTTTTTATTAAGTGAAATTTTTTCAGTGAGCAAGGTAAATGTAATCAAAATTCTTTGTTGTTAATTGATTTTTTCATTAACTGGAGCCTTTGCTGACCAAGGTTCTACTGTAAATGCAATTTTAGGGGTGTCCCTTATTACCCCAGGGGGTGTCCCTTATTACCCCGTTTTGTGGAAATGGCCACCATTTTTTTCCATTTTTTCATGGAATGAGATATGCAAATTCTGTCAATCACATTTTTAAGCCAACGCTAGTGTGCTACTTGTATGTAAGTAAAATTTTTCAACATGACACATATTTTTTTCTGCTACACACCTTAGCAGAGGTACTTTTCCAAAATCTCGCTTTTCACACTTTTTTCAGGGATTTTTTAGAGGCAATAAATGTATGATTTCTTAACTTGCTTTCTGCTGCATAGATAGTAAAAATGTTGAACTTTAGACCACTATTTTTAGTTTTGCAATATTTTAATTGGTTTAGCTGCTATAACATTTCTACAAAATGTTGGAGGACTGTCCCTTATTACCCCACCTGTCCCTTTTTACCCCCATTTGATGGTACTGTTACCCCTCTTATTTAATGTAATGATGCGAGACCTCCCATCGGTGCTGGGGGTGCATACGGCAGACTATGCTGACAATGTTGCTTACTTCTCTTATGGTCCATACCTTGTCATTAATACTGATAAAATACAAACACAATTAAATAAATTATTTCAATGGTCTAAAATGTGGGGACTATCCATACTAAATCACCTTAAGACAAAATGCATGTTATTTACAAACAAAAAAGTCGCAGCTATTCCATTTTTCATCAATGCTCTAATCTTGAATACGTAAAACAATACCGCTATCTTGAGATCATCCTTGATGCTCCTTGGCTCTGATGGGAACCACAAATTTCATCACTTAAATTATCATGCATACCCATAACAAACTTATTTCAGCCTATATCGAGCAGGCATTGGGGCACTGATAAAGCACTGCTGCTGAAACTGTAAGGGTGTTAATTTGCAGTCGTTTATATTATGCAGCTGCCTTCTATGCTTCTGAAGCCCCAACTAATCTACATAAACTGAATGTAATACAAAATAATTGTCTGAGAATTGCTCTAGGCTGTAGAAGAACCACCCCAGTACCTTCAATGGAGATTGAAGCTCACATTCCTCCTCCTTCAGTACACAGGAATGGTTGGTTATGTAAATATTACTTTCGCCTCATACAATTGCCCTGTTGCCCAATAGTAACTGAATTGTCTAAGAATTTAAAAGCAGAGAAAGAACAAAATTAAAAACCTAAATTTACAAGTAATAGACGGAGCAAAAAAAACTATCTATTAACAATTTCAAGGGGATAGGAGCTAGCAGCTGAATTCAAACTGGGCCTAAGTTTAAAGATGCACAGCGTTTCTAAAATGCGCAAATCGGAAGTCCCGGAGGTGGAAGCTAACACCCTAAAGTCACTGTCAGAAACAGGGATATCACACTGCTCGGCGTGAGCGCGCACAGCCGAATGAGGTGGGCGCGATAGCAACTGTCCGGTTCTACAACTCATGCCCTTATGCTCAGAGACCCTGGAATAAAGATTACGTGACGTCATCCTGACGTACGCAGATGCACATCGTGCACAACAATATTGATAAACCAGGGACGATCGCATATGAACAGGGAGCCTATCTTTATATCTAAAGAAAGAACCGATTGTGAAATTGTTTACCAGCACAATTTGAAGATTGACATTTGGGAAGTATCTATTGAATAAGACTTTCAATTCTCTTGACATAGCTTCGGACGCAGGGCCAAAGTATGGAAAAGAATAATAAATAACTTTCCTACTATTGCGCTCAGGAGCAACCTCACTGTATCGCTTCGATATGAATTTCTTGATTTGGGTAAACACCAAACTTGCCGGAAATCCATTAAGCGAGAAAATATTATTGCGTAAAAATTCAAATTCAGCATGCATAGCATGGTATGTGGAACAAATGCGAAAACCTCTATGTAATAATGTTTGAAGCCCATTTAACTTGAATCGGAACGAACAAAAACTAAAGAAACTGGTACTTAGGCCGGTGAAAGTCAGTTTTCGGTACACAGAAGTCAGAAAATGGCCATTAGATTTGGTAATATTGCAATTGAGGAAGGACAAACTATTGTTTGATTCAAGCTCCATAGTAAATTTGATAGAATCATGTTGTGAGTTTACGTAATCAAAGAATGGTTTGACATGAGAAGGATGTTTGAAGATTAAAAAAGTGACATCAATGTATCTGTTATAGAATATTGGCTTAAAATCGAGAGGACAATTGGACAGCCAAGAAACCTCGTGAAAGCACATAGAAATATTTGCGAATGTCGGCCAAGCGGAAGTCCCATGCCTAAACCGTTAACCTGTCTATAAAACTTGCCAGCAAATATGAAAAACGAGTTGAGAACTGATAATTCTGAAAGAGATTTGAAAAATTTACAGTTTAAACCAATCACAAGATCATTAATATCTTTAAACAGTGAATTTAGGCAAATGTCAATCTTCAAATTACTTCCCAAATGTCAATCTTCATATCGTGCTGGTAAACAATTTCACAATCGGTTGTTTCTTTCGATATAAAGATATGCTCCCTGTTCATATGCGATCGTCCCTGGTTTATCAATATTGTTGTGCACGATGTGCATCTGCGTACGTCAGGATGATGTCACGTAATCTTTATTCCAGGGTCTCTGAGCATAAGGGCAGGAGTTGTAGAACCGGACAGTTGCTATCGCACCCACCTCACTCGGCTGTGCGCGCTCACGCCGAGCAGTGTGATGTCCCTGTTTCTGACAGTGACTTTAGGGTGTTAGCTTCCACCTCCGGGACTTCCGATTTGCGCATTTTAGAATTGCTGTACATCTTTAAACTTAGGCCCAGTTTGAATTCAGCTGCTAGCTCCTATCCCCTTGAAATTGTTAATAGATAGTTTTTTTTGCTCCGTCTATTATTTGTAGATTTAGGTTTTAAATTTTGTTCTGTGCTTTCAATGTATTAATGTGTGACTTCTGATTTGTGATTCTAGATTCTACAAACTGATGATGGAGCTGGTCTCCGAAACGTTTTCTATAAACATATGAATTTCTGTGGACTTTTCTTTGCTTTTAAATTCTTAGTTAATTTGCGATTTAAGCAAACAAGTGATATAAATTCATTAACAGAATTGTTTCACCAAAATGTTCCCCCATGCTTACCTAACAGAGCACTATGCCAACCAATAAGTTTTATCTCTCATGCCTGAGCCATCATGTCTACCTTGCAGATCCCTGTGCCACATCTGCTTGCATCTCCTCTGGTATCCCCATTGTCTCCTTGGTTCAATGTAGACAAGTACTTTTTGGACCAATTTTCTTTGTCTACAGTGTCAGTTACCTCTTCTGAGGCTGCTGTACAAATTTTTTCTGATATGATCTCAAAATTTCTTACTCACAGCCATCTACACAGACGGTTTGCAGATCAAAACCCCCCACACCCTCCACATCCATGGCACTGTTCATCCCATCAAAAGGTGTTCTACTGAGCTAGAAGCTCTGTCCGGAGGCAGAAGTAATAGAGTAGGAGCTTTTTGCCATTTGAGAAGCCTTGCATTGGTCTCAGAATAATCTCACAACAGAAAAAATTGTTATATTCACTGATTCACAAGCATCCATTCATCTCATAAAAAATAGACAGCCCTCATGCTACCTTAGCCTAATATTTCCAATTCAGAGCAAAATTATGTCTTTAACCTCCTCACATGAGGTATATATCCAATACATTCCTGGACATAAAGGAATATCTGGCAATGAGACAGCAGATCATGCTGCCAAGGATGCCCACTCTCTGTGGTACTGCACCATCACTGTCATGTCCAGGGAAGAGCTGGTAAGACTTGCCCATGATAGGGTCCAGACTAGCTGGAATCAATCCTGGCTAGACAATGTCAATAACTCAGGCAAAGGCCACTTTCTTACACTCATTAAAAACCAGGTTGGCCTCTGGCCCTGGGCCCATAATAATAAACGTACAGTTGAGTCCACCTTAGCCCAGCTACATACCGGCCATGCAGGTGTTAGGGCCCATTTAGCTCGTTTTAAACTCTGTGATAGTCCTCTCTGCTCCTGTGTATCTCCTGAAACCTTAGAACATTTGCTGTTGCACTGCCCTCAGCATGCCCCAGCGAGCTTCCAATTAACTAACACACTGATTCGACTGAATATCTCTGTCACACTGCAGAACTTGCTTGGAGGAGCCCTTATCCCTGCCCCATCCAGAATCAAATAGTTGATGCTGTAGCTACATTTTTAACTGCTACTAAAACTTCATCTATTATAAGCACTGATATAAAATCTCTAGTTCTAACTTAACTAACCAACTAAAACTTGTGGGAAAATTAACTCCCACATCCCATTCAGTTCCATCCAACTTGCACTAAACTAAGTGCCAAATTTGATGTGAGCAGAATCACTCTATGCAGTCGTTTTGGGAACAGCTCTTTATTTAGTCTTTTGTGTACAGCTTGTTGTGACTGCCCTTTGTAAAGATTGTTGCTGCTCACCTCAATATCACTCTTAATTTTTGATCCTCCAGACACATGCCCACAGGAGTTGTGTTTGTTGTGAGGTAGCAACTCACTCTCCCATATTGATAGACCGTTTTGGTCGGAAGAAGCTCCAGGCTGTGCCGCCCAGGCTGGACCTTCGGTACCGTTATAGCGGTTTGATCAACTGGGGTTCCACAAAACCTATGTGGATATGAGCCCCCTTACCCCAAGAGACCATCCCACTCAAGATGATTAGACTGAATTTTGGACAATGAAAAACCGGTGAATACAAACACCCATATACTTAATACTAAGAACCTAAACAATGACAGTAGAGGATCATCCTCAGGCAGCAAAGTGTATTTTCCAAAAGATAACCTAAGCCACCCTAGGGGAGAAAGCCCTTGTAACGAATTTACGGTACATGAATTCGAGATTACTATTACAACATTGTGAAGCTGTTACACTGCTGGAAAATTTGAAAAACGCATCCTAGCCTACCACACACGGATTGATAATCATAGCCAGGTAAGCAGCACAACATGGGTTTGCTAGACGCGTGCAAAGGCAAAAATCTGGTTAAATAAAACAGCAAGTATCGGCTTGATTTCCGGAGAATAGAGCGGTACACCTGCAGGATACTTTACCAGGTCCCAGGATCACTCCTGGAGCATAGCCAGAAGACAAGTTAGTTAGATCACCTCCAGCCAACTTTGCAGTCATACACAGGCACACACCCCTAGGCACACACCTCTGAGTACTCACCGATATAGCAGCAGGGATACCGAGAGGTCACTGACCGCAAGAGATTCCAGAAGGTGCACCACCCAGTGAACCAGAAACCTTGAGTGCTGGAAAATAGTAGGATACTCACTATGCCTTGTAGTGAACAAGAAAAAAAAAGACACTGGGAATGGCACAGGGTACAAGAAATAAGGTTCCTAAACATTTACAAACGCTTGGCTTCTATCCTACTTGGGCATAGCATCTTTCAGTCTACAATGCTCGAGTCCTAATGGTGGAAGACTACTTGGCTGGCAAGTATTTGAACATAGTTTTGGTTTGAATGCAAGCAAACAAGATAACATTTATACTACTCCTAGTCCGAAACCATCCAGGTTTAGTTCAATCTAGAACGTCAGGAACAGCAAGGTTCAAAGAGGCATGAATAAACAACTGGCACAATCCGGACAGCCTAGCAACTAATTCCACCTAAATACTACCTAATATTAATGTAACTAAACTATTCTAATCACATGGACATTATCTAGTCAAAGTAAGGCTCTGGACTAATGAAGTCAGGTTATTTCAGGCACCAAATCAGGTCACGGTCCTAATCAATGCAGTCAACAAGAGGCATAGGCTCCCAACACTATGCAATTATCTACCCTAACTAGGAGACCATGAAAAGAGCATAGAAACAGCTAATGAGTTGGCTTGATATGAATGGTCAATTATGTAGTCAATTAGGGTATTATACAATTTGGTACAATATATGAGCATGAGCACTGCACTCTTCAAGGAGTTCAGATTAGTGAAGTGATGGTACTCAGGAGAGGAAGGTCATGAGCCTGCAGGCAGGGACTCCAGATCTCCACAACAGCTTGCCAGCTGGGTCCCACACCGACTGCTCCTATCAAATTAACAAATACAAATCTTGAGTCCATTGCCTTTTATGGCAAACAAAGAGGACTCGTACTTCAAGTGAATAAAGTTAAGATTGAGATTAAATTTAGCAAGCAGGTACGGTATTAAGCTTCATCAAGAAGCAGGACACTTACTCCATACAGTATAGCAAAAGGGAACACAAAGCATAACACAAGACTTAATGCTGTAATGCGAATGTCAAAATGTAAACACTCAAAAGCAAAGAAACACTCAATAATTGTAATAGCAACCAAGGATTTACCAAGATCACAAGCCAAATTGGGTGCAATTTAGTTAAAAGCATGACAATGGGTAGGACAGGAAATTAATGCATCATATTACCAGTTCACTGCAACTCACCCTTAAGGAGCATTGAAGTTACTTAGGAAACAGGAGTATGTGGAAGAACCAGAGTACCGGCAGTTGGGCAAGCAAGATTGGGTTAACAATCACTTCAAGGTAAATTGGAATTCAGGCAATGGATGCAGACATTGATAGACAATCAGGTGCAGATAGGCATAAGTTCAAGCATGACCATGCTGGTGCATGTTAAAGGTAGAATCTTTTTCACTGGCAACACCAGACACGTGTATTGGTAAAGCCAATAACAAAGATATATGTCTGAAACAAACACAGAAGAAACACATACAGTACATTATTGATAACAAAAATAAAATTTAAACCACTCCTAAGGGAGATAACCAGATGATATTAGGAGGCATGGCCTAGCGTAAGAAAATACACTATGATACAATACAGCTAATGTTCTGCGGCCCTCTTCACCGTAGAGCCTACAAACTCGTGTAAGGCTGAGTGCAGGGCATGTCAGTGAACCCTAACCCGGGATGAAATATGAACATATATTCAAACCTCAGTCATTTAAACACAGCATTTGCCCTTTCCAGTAGCAACATTCTCTTAGAAAGTCTGCACCCTGAAGTGTCTTATCTCTGACTTTTTGTCCACAGTTACGTAACCCCCATAAATCACTGTCCTGTCGAGGGGCTACCTTGGATGCGTCTCCAGAGCTCCTTCAACCACAAACAGTCGAAGAAGAAACACCTGCAGCGAGTTGATGGGTGCACGTGGTTCAACATATTGTCATTGTGAAAACTAGAAATTGACAACCAGTTGATTTTCACTGCTGTGTGGTGAAAATCAACCGGCTCTTTTACGTCCAGGTATTCCAAACTACTTCATAATTTATCTTTTTCAGTAGTATCATAACTTTCTTTTGTTTCTTATTGTGAAACTGAGGTGCTTGCCCATGCCCCCATGTCAGCTTTGCCTGGCAGGCTGGTACAGTGTGCAAACAAAGTCAATGGGCAAAGTCAAAAGAAAGAGAAAGCAAAGCGAGTTGCCTCTTCACTTTGGTAAGAGAAGCTCTTCTCACCTTATTGATCAACAACCACCTTCACTCAACTCAGTAAGTCCTAATAGTCAGCCACATGAGCGTGAGCCACCTCTTCCAAAACTGCACTCCTTTACTGAGCCAAAGCTCCATCCCTCGAACTTCAACTTCAACATAGTTCGTCCATGTTTCCAAGTCCAAGCTATGATAGCCAATCTGCCTGCTTAATTACTAATAGCTCTTTAAAGTCTGTTCCTATTGTACCTCAAGGCTCAAGCCACATATCATTCGAGTCATCCAGTCTCCACTGTGTGAACTGTGAAGGATTGTACTGTGCAGTGCAAGGCAGTCCATATTGCTGCAACTGTGGTGGTCAACATACAGTTAGCTATGGAGGATGTAGATTTATGAAAGAGGCCAATGCTGTGGAAAGAATTAGAGTGGAGCAGAATATTTCCTACCGAGATGCCATGAAACTTGTAAAACAGTCTGTCAATAAAAATTGGTACCAAGCTTGTGATGCAGAACGTCCTGTTGCTACTCCTTTTCGACCTAATCTATCTTCTTACCCTACAACTGAGCAGAGAACCTGGGCTCAGAGAGTTAAGCCTAATCAGTGCCTGGCTCCCCAAAGTGTGGCCACTGGAACCCAGACTGACAGCCCTACACACACCCTGCAGAGCCTCACAGTAACATAGTTTGTGGAACTTATGTAAAAAATCATTTTACTTGTGGTGCCAAGACTGACAACTTGGATACCATGAAAATTGTCAATGACCTCACTAGAGAAACTGTACAGTTTGACAGCTCCAAACTGGACCCCACCACAGATTCTACAAATTCACGTTCAGCTCTACTACCTGCCACCAGTGCCAGAACTTCTTGTGTACCTTACCTCCTAGTAAGCCTAATCAAGTGGAAGCTCCAATGATCATGGATACTGAAATAACTGAAGTCTTCATTAAACCATCTCCCATTATTGGAAAAAAAACTGGAAAATAGCTCAGGAAATTAGAAAACTTATTGGCAACCAAACAACAAGCAAAGGTACAAACAAATCTAAAGGTACCCACTCTCCTCTGGCCTTAGGTAGAGATAATGCTGAAGTCTCTAAACAATGTTTTCCCACCAAGAAATAAGAATACTCCATTGGAACTGCCATAGCCTTAGTAACAAACTCAGCAAGGTGAAACTGCACATTTACTCCAACAAGCCACATGTTATATGTCTCTCTGAAACATATCATGACTTTGAAGCAACATTCATCAACTATTACCCTCTTTTATAAACATAAACATAGCTCCTCAGGCTGGAGGAGGGCTTGCTCTGCTTATCAGGAGTGATGTTACCTACTTGGAACATGACTTACAACCCTTTCCTCAGGGCCTTCAGGGGTCAAAATATATCTGAAAAATAACAATGTGCCAGTATCAGTACTAAATCTCTATAACCTAATAAAAATGTCTCCTATCAAAAGTTTGATTTCTATTTCTCACAGTTAAAGCCCTCATGCCTCATTGTGGGTGATTTCAATGCCCATAGTCCAGTCAGGGAGCCAGGCAAAATTCCAAATCAGAGTGGAAGCCTGGAAGGAACTTAGAAAATATCTTACTAAATAAGAGCAGACTAGCTCATCTGACCTCATCATCATTACCTACTTTTTTCAGTGTCTACTATAACTCTTTTTCTACCCTTGACCTCACAGTAATCTCAACAAATCTTATACCTACCATTAGCATCTGTGCACATGGAGAGTGACATGGGAAGTGATCACTACCCAGTTGTAAACTGTGTTGTAGTGGAGGCCTCTGCCGTCCAGTATAAAAGGAAACAATTCTGGAAATTCAAATCAGGTTCATAGAGTGCATGGTTAGCTGCTCTACCTCAGAAAGATCCAACCCTATCTCCAAACATTGAGATTAACAACACCAATTTTATAGATAATATTGTGTCAGCTAGCATTCAGGCCTTTCCCAGGACCAGGAAAACTATTACTCCAAAGTATGGCAGGTCATGGTGGACACAAAGCTGTGCCCTAGCTGTTGTAGCTAGGGCACAGCTGTGTAGCTGTCTAGAAAACTGCTTAGAGAGTTCTGATTTCACAGCCTTTACCTGCTAACATGATTGCATACAAGCAATGTGAGGCCAGGTTTAAATGGGAGGTAAAGAAAGCATAGCAGAGTTCATGAAGGAAATACTGCAGTACCATCACCTCAAACACACCCATATCCCAACTACAGAAGAAAGCCAAATGTCTGCAAACACCATATGTCTGAAGTTCACAACCTTTAATTCAACATGAGTAAATTGTTACAGATTCCCTAGGCAAAGCCCAAGCTCTCTTTCTACACTTTGAAAAACATGTACATGTCCTGCCCCCATCTCCCTACCCTCCACACATTCTCCTCCCCTTAGCCCTAGCACTGAGTGATGATTCAGACTCACCCTTAAACAAGTCCTTTTCTTCCTATAAGCTATAATGCTCCTAATATCTCTCAAGAATACATCTCTAGGATTAGATCTTGCTCATAATGCTCACCTGTCCCATTTGCCTCAAGTGGTTACTCAGCATCTATAATCAAAGGTTCAGCTCTGCCACAATTCCCAGTTCTTGGAAATTGGCCTTAATTGTTCCTATCCCTAAACCAGCTAAAAGTTTAAACTCTGTCTCATACTACAGGCCAATATCACTATTGTCTTGTTTGGGTGAGTTACCTGAGTTCTGAATAAACGAATGACTGCGCTTCTATCTTGAGCAAAATGGCTTGCTGAGACCATCACAGGGAGGGTTCTGCCGTCGCATGACTGCAGTGGACCAATTTGTCAGACTGGAGGCTGCAGTCCGTGCTGCTCTTGCCACCAAGTCAGTGCTGTTGGTGGTGTTCTGTGACCTATCCAATGTGTTCTGGTGGTGTTCTGTGACCTATCCAATTGACCGAGTGTGGCACACAGGCCTACTATACAAACTAAGCCAGCACAGCAAAAATGCAATCACAGATAAGAGAATTTTACAGTTGGACCAAACAATGGGGCTTAATTTTGAACCTTGCCAAAACAAAATGCACGGTATTTACAAACAAGCTGGCTGCAGCAATCCCTTTGTCTGTGGATGGATGCAACTTGGAGTTTGTCAACCAATACAGGTATCTGAGTGTTATCTTTGATGCCCCATGACTCTGATGAAACCACATATCTAGTTTGCAAGTATGCTTGTGCTAACATTCTGTGGAACTAATAATAACCTGGTAATACTTATTACTCCCCTTGCACCTTTGCAAGTGTAATCTGGAACACAACCAGGGGTGCTCTATGCAGCACAACTTTTGTAATGACTGTCAACTGTAAGGTGTACCTTTCTTTGCCTTCTAATTAACCAATGCTGCTCCCTTTCTCCATCAGAGCCCTGCCCATACATGACTTTTTAATTTTGCTTTCCAGTCATAAACTTAGTTAATTGACCAATTTTGGCTACAAGAAGCTCCAGGTTGAGAAGCGCAGGCTGGACCCTCTGCCTGCCTGTACATACCTATCAGGCGAGATGTAGGGAATGCTCTGAGTAGGGCCTAACCTGGGATATTTTGTCTGGAATATTTTGGAGTAACTGCTGTAAGTGGGCCACTATGTATATCAATGTGTAGATAAAATTTTTTGGTGTTTAAATTTTGAAACAAATTTCCATCATTTAAATCTCAAAGTGGATTGTGGATCAAATCTATTTATTGTAAAATCAAACTTGACATGACCAAAACAAGGTGTGTGACACCATCTTGTCAGATGTTTACATGGCAGCATGATGTTCCCATACACCATGATAGATTTGCAGTTTATCCCATCATTTTGTGTGGTTTCAAATGCTTTGTTGGTATTGGTGAAATCATTAGAATTTTCGGCGAAAGTTGATGTAACTTTTTTTATTTTAGAACATTTTCATTGCAAAAATATGTCAGATGCTGATAAACTACTGGTGAATACTGATTGTAGTGAAGGGAGGCATTGTCCACACAGTATCGGATTTCAAACCACGCGCGATGTTGGAAGCACGGCAGTTTCTGATGATGAGCTCAGTGTATCAATTGCCACTGCAGTGGAGTGTGTAACGTGATAGGCTTTTCAATCCATTTTCTTGTATGAATGTGAGAATATATTATCTTTCCGGAATTCCACACTGTCGCTACGTGCAATATGGATATGTCGCTACTTGCTACACTATTAGTCATTTAGCCTTGCAGTGTTCATTCTGCAGAAGCCAGGGGAGGGAGTTTTGCTCAAACTGGGAAATCTTTTGCTTCCTTGGCACCTTGTATCAGCTCTATGCCTCTTGGTGGGAGAGACATCACTCAGAAAATATGCACAGCAGTAATTCTTTGACTGAGACAATTCCTGCTGAGCTGCAGCATGGTGAATTGTTATTTATTATTACTACTGTGTCCCTGATTCTCCTATTATGCATCTCCAAGTATAAGAAGTGGGTTTCTACATTGGCAGCTAATGACAGTAGCCATCATCTTGCTTCTCTTCTCTCCATCATCTTGCTGCAGGGTTGCCAGTCATAGTGTAGTGGCTTTTATTTGTCTTTGTCTGGCTTATGTTGGGGTTTGTTCATATCTTATTGGTTCAACAAGTGATCAACTTGTGACTTCATATTTCCAACCTAGCAGAAATAATAATAATAATTGATTGGCAGAATGTCAAGTAACTTTGAAAATTTTGATGTGGAGGACTTCACAATGATAATCAAAGCTGTGAAGTCAAGAAATTTGGAAAATGTGGAGGTAAGTAAAAATTTGTTTTACCATTTTCAGTGTGATTTGTTTTACCATTTCAGTGTGATTTAATACCATTTCTAGGGAAATGGTATCAAATCTAATTTTATGGTATGGAAATTTTTGAAAATTAAAGTATCCATCTAAGTGGAAAATATCTACTTCTACTGCTGATTGAAAATTATTTTAAAAATACTTACATACAATTTAAAGAGCCAAAAGAGTTTCACAAGCCAATTTAAATTTAAACCAAGTAGAACTATGAATATTGATTGTATAACCATTGATTAGGTAGTAATTTAAGAAATAGAAATTTTGGTTTATATATTCACTATAAATCAGTTGTGTCACTAGCTTGAGTAATAAATATCAGCTGACTTATCAAAGAAAAGTTTAGTTTCATATATTTCAATTTAATATTTATGTACCTGTTTCTATATTACCCATCTCAAATGTTACTAAGAATTCTGCCAGATTGTCCAGAAAGGCCTTTAAGGTTAAAATATTGGCATCTTTCAAGCTTTCAGTCATGCCATATCAACCTTAAATTGGCATATTTGTGTAGTTTTAGGTCCAATCAAAATGTACTGATGGTGCCTTATGCCATCAAACGGGGAAATAAGGGATGGTTTTTAACTTTTTTTGTTGATAACTTCTTCCCATGGAACATTTCATAAACAAGTTTGGGCTCATTTTATAGGTCTTTGCAAGGGCTATCATATCGCATCTCCAAAAAATTCCATATGCTATACATACGGTGCCAGATGCAAAATAAAATCCTCCCGAATTACCCCTGGGAGTGGGGTGATAAGGAACACTTGAAATAAAAATTAATTTTAAAATGCTTGAAGCATGCAGAGTGTACTCATCTATTACTAACAATATTCTGAAGTCTTCCTTTTCCTTTGTAAATGAAGTAGATAGTATAGAATAAATGACATTTTCTGTGGTTTTTACATGTTTTTCCTTTTATTAATATGATATTACCTTATCCATGCATTACCATATTATTGATGTGACATTACAATATTTATGGACATGCAATTGAGCATTGACAGCGACCTTGTCCGCTGCACGCTTCATATCAGCAGCCATAAATAGTATCCCTGATCTACGTTGATTGGTAAGCAAGCTGTAATTTTATAAATGAAGGCCCCATGTAGCTCCACAATAGGCCCCATTACCTGCAGCACACTACAGAAAGACAATAAGAACACAGCAGTAGAGGAAGTTCAAAACTTCTAATGGTCACTGATGTGACAAGAGATTTGTTTCTGATAAGAAAAGAAATTTGGCTTTGATTAACATTAAAAATTCAAGTAATTTTCCAAGTTAGACAAAAGTAATTATCTTTCAATTTAATGAGTCCTATCCTATCATTTGAAAATAATTTTCAATTACAAATCAAAATATTCTTTAGCCAAACCTTGGGGTTAAACAATTATTGCAAAACCTTAATACTGTAATCTATTCAAATAGATATTTTATAATTAATTAAAGACATGAAAAATAACACATTCTTTATATATTTGCAATGGTCAAATTATGTTGAGTTAGCTAATTTGATGCTGCTAATTAAGGTTAAAGAATATGATCCTTAAATTACTAGTTAGATATAGGCACTGGGCATGGCTACTCTGATCTCCGTCTCTACACTGGTAAGCTTCTTACATTTTTAAACTATTAAAAAAAAATTTTTTTTGGGGGGGGGATACCTATTGGACCAGACAGACAATGCCTTTTTGATAGAGATATATGCATAAGGTTTGACTGATAAACAACTTTTTTTGAAATTTTCTATCTGACAATGTTTTTTTGTGTGGACACCTGCCAAATGCATCCCCTTCAAAAGATTTTCCAAACAAACATTAATAGAGGTGATGCAAAGCCATTGAACATTGCAAAGAAATAAAAATTTTAGCTCAATTTTGCTCTTAATAATATATTTTGTAAAGTTAAGCTGTATTATTAAGCTGATACTGCTGAATAAATATTTAACCATCAATTATAATCATCAAACACAATTTAGCACAAATTAATTGATGCTACTAGATTCTTTTAGCCTCATTCCTAAGTTAACCGATGCATGATTCTAGGTTGACTGGAGGATTTTACTGTTGCAGGTGTCTCTGTAGCTCTGTAGGTTATTTTATTGGACTCTATTATTAACTTTAAAATTATATTTAGTGCATTTAGTTGCTTTTCATCTATTTATCATTCATCGCCTATCAATAAATACTTCAATTCAGATAGAGATATTCTTATTCAATTACGCTATTGAAACAAAAAAAAAAAAGAACTTTTTTGCACATTCAGGAGGATAACAGGTCATGATCTTGTTAGTTGTTGGTTGAACCATACAATATTATTGAGAAAATGTTACCAACATGCCAAGGTATGTAAAATATCAGTTGTTTGCGCAAGAGCATTGAAATGACAATTCTAGCCAATTACAGGTCATCAATGTCAACCAATTACCAAATCCTGACGTCTGAAGCTCAGAAGTTGAACTCTATTATGAAAGTGGCATTAATTCCTGGAGTGAAACTGTATCCAGAAAATAAAGCAATTGCAAGTTACTACTTAAAAACATCAGGCATAGATGTAAGACTTAAAGAAAAACAAGATTAGATTAATAGAAGAATCTGATGATTGTAAATATAATTGAGTTTAACCAAGTAGTTGCTTTGTTACGGTTGCAACTCCTTTGATTGCAGTCCTGTTGCAGAAACAAGAAGGTGCCTCCTTGCAACTAGCCTTTCTTGATTACCTTTCATCAATAATTTAAATTAATGATGCTCGATAAACTTGAGTCAATGAAGAGCAGTCAGTACTTAGTTAGCAAATTTCATTACCAAGACTGGGGCCTTTGTTTCTCATTGCAGCCTTCATATTTGACAGAAATATCAAGAAGATGGGTATATATTCAAAGATGGTTATATATTAAAATATGGTTATATTGTCAAATTTATTTATTCTGCAGGAATAGCTTTATTGTGAAGCAACAGAATTTTTTATACAGGAAGAGTCTAAGCTGAAGCGTACAATTTTATTATCTGATAAGCTATTTAAGGCCATTGTGCAAGAGAAGTTTTTCAAGGACACTACATTCCAAGATATATAAAAGAAAAAAATTAGATCAGTACCCACTGCAGTGAGTGACAGTGAGCACATTTTCTCATCCATCCGTGATGTGAAGTCACGGATGGATGGACATGACAAGCACAATAGCATCTTTTTTCCATAAATGAAAAAATGTGCTAATGATGGTGTTAATTTTTTATCTGAAGACAGAAATATGACTTGTAAGACACAAGTTCTGTAGATGAATATGATATTTCCCAATAGTGCATTGGTTGTTTTTCCTTGTCAATAAAATTTGTGACATATTATAACTATTACTAAAATTATTGATTGTTGGGTCTCAAGAGAGGCTTGTTTAAATGGTGCTACCTACTTTTCTTTACCAACAGTAAATTCTTGAGTCCATCCTAATTTCACCACCAAGTACCTATGAAAAACTTGGATTTTTTAAATCAACGCTTTTTTAATATTAATATAATAAACACACTTTGCTTTTTTGTGTTATTGGATAGATTTGTTATTTCTATGTTTTTGCTCAACAAAAGATATTTTTAAACACCTTGACATGTTGAAACATTTTCTGTCTACTGCTGCAAGGTTCAACAAACGACTAACTCTCAAGATCATGACTTGTTATCCTTGTGGACATGCTAAAAACCAGTCATTTTAGATTTTAGTGGCCTAATTTAATAAGAATATCATCTTCATCTGAAAAAAAAGTATTTATTGATAGTTGGTGAAATAAAATGCAGCTAAATTCTTCAAACCTTATTTTAATATGATGTTAATAGTTTGAAAAACAGCCTACAGGCCTACAGAGACCCACATGTATGTGAAATCCTCTAGTTAACTAAGGTGAGGGTGGGGGGTGAGGCAGAGAATCATGTCTCAGTTAATTTGCTAGTGAGGCTAAAAAACCTCACAGCATCAGTCAAGTTGTGCCATATTTAGTTTGCTGATTCATAATTGATTTCAAAATATTTATGCAGCAGGTATCAGTTCAATGATTCAGCTTAACTATAGGAAATTTAACATTGAGGTCAAAATTGAGCAAAAATTCATGTTTTTGCCATTTCCAATAGTTTTGTACCACCTCTTGGAATTTTTGATTTGGAAAATCATTTGAAGTGGATTCATTTAAATTTTAGCAGGTGTACAATGTCTGCATAAGAAATTCTTATTTAGATAGTATAATGTTGCTAGAAGGCATTATTGATGAGAAAACACTTAAAATAAAGTTATTTTGTTGGGTAATTTATGTGGTGTTTATGCTGTCTCCAAAAATTGACTTCCAACATGAGTTGAAGAGATTTACCTTTATTTCAATTGCCTTCAAAAGTGGCAGAGGCTGAAATTCAAGCTGTGTGAGAAAATAGAGTTACTACTTTTTGCAGACAGATGACTGTCAGTGTAGTTGATATCCATGTGAGTGATGCATGTGTTAAATCCTGCTCCGTTTGCTAAGCTATTTGCTAATAATCTCCAATGTTCCATGTTAATATGCAAGTTCCATTAAATTACACATTATCCACTATCTTGGTATCCATTTTGCACATGAATTTCATAGCATTGTTGTACATATCGATCGTTTGCCACTTGCCATATTGATCACAGATTGCCTTCTATGGAGAAGTGTAATTGATGACTCTGCTGTCCACCTTGTTTGTATGTAAGCCTCTTCAAGCAAACAGATTTGAGGGCTTGCCTTGCTGAGAGTCCTTGGAACCTCCAGTTCATGATCCTAGGGAAAGTGTGAACAGCATATATTACTGTAAAATGCCTACACATGAAATTGAACTATAATTTTGAGTTGCATTTCAAATTATTTTAATTCTATTTCAAGAAATATACAGATTGTATGTGAAAAAATTTAAATACCTTGTTTGCCTTTATTGCTATTATTATTTTTTATTATGTATCAAGAACAGGAAGAGAGTAGGTACATTCAGTAGTACTTGCTGCACCTTCCTCCATTTTTTATGAATGATGAATTATATTCTAATTTCATACTTACTAGCTGAAACAAATTATTTTGTACATATTTATTTTTACCTTGTTATCATAATTAGAGAAATTTATCTGTGAGAACAATAATGTATATATTTGTCCTTTGTACAGCCTTAACAGAAGCAGGTTGAAATAAGGTAATTAGACATGTCTGTTCAACTTGTCATAGCATGTTAACCATGACCAAGTTACTAACCTTTGGTCTGGTCTACTGTATAGAATATAGATGTTCATGAGTTTGTGTGTTGGAAACTTTCTGTGCTGATTTGTATAGGGATTACATGAGCATGTATCTACAATACCTATTATGTCAAGACATTTACGAGCAGGGTTATGCTGGGTAGCTGCTCACCTACCCACCTGGGCAGGATTTTCAACCTAAAAAACCCAGGATTCTTTAATGAAGCCATGTAGTAGATTGTGGGTTTTAAAGAAAACTTAGGAATGCATCAAATTGATTTTTCATTTTTAAACTTTAGAGTGTAATATTACTGGATGGAAGCTACTGAGGAAATATCTATTAGGCTTCTTTACTAAATACTTTCATCCTGCATAAGTATAGTGCCACCCCTAAAACACCTACATTGATTAGAGTTCTAAAACATCTTTGCTGGGGAAATATACTCCACAAAGGTTTTTTTAACTTTTCAATGTTAGCCCTCCCTCAACTGTTGGTTTAATATCAATTTCAACATCAGTATTAATTTAATTTGTGAACTGCAGTTTCTCAATGTGAAATAGACAGAAAAGACATTATTAAAAAAATATGTGTTTAATGATATTAACATAGGTACACTATTCTTAGACTATCTATAACTCATTTTTTTATTTTTTTTATGCCATATAACTCCATAAAACAAGAGGTGAAAAAGTTAGAAACAACTAGCAATACAATTTTGTTGATTTTTGAGCATTTACAATACTAGAAGTCTCAAGGTTAGGCACCAAGTTAAAAGTGTAAAGTTCAATTCTTATGTTTTGAGGAAAAACTGAACATTGGGTATTGAAGAGCCTTGCACTACCCGAGTTTTGAGAAACAAGACAGCAGCTAAGAACTTGCACTGGGTTAATTAATTCAATGCATATTTTTACCATTGGTTGTAGTCTCTGACAGAGATATATCACTGCTTAAAATAGTGGTACATCATGTTAATGATGCATCACTAACTTACTGTTTAAAGAATGGACAACTGTTTGATTAAAAGTTAAGGCAAATGTAATAATAGAGCTTGATACTTTCCAGCATCAAATTTTTAATAATCAACATAAATAAACAACTTTGAAGCTAGGTATAAATGAAATATGTGAAAAAAGTAAAAGTAACTGTTTTACTCATTTTGCTTGAGTTTTAAAAATTATATCATAGGCTTTTCAATAAATTTTGGGTGGGTTGAGCAATTTAGAAAAATTGGTTTATTGCAACCCGTTTAGCAAAGACAAGGCATGGAGAAATTACCAGTAAATGTAATATTTATTTAATCCAAGCTGAGTCATCTTGCTCTAACTTTATTGGTTTTTTGAACTTCTTGGGAGAGATGATTTTTGCAATCATGATTTATTGATCAGTTCCTTGTCTAGTAGAAGTCTCAAAGTTAGGTACAAATGTATCAATTCTTCAAATGTTACTAATATATACCATCAAACGGGGTAAAAAGGGATGGTTTTGAGCGTTTTTTGTTAATAACTTCTTACCATGAAACATTTCAGAAATAAGTTTAGGCTCATTTTATAGCTCTTTGCAAGGGCTATCCAATGGCATCTTAAAAAAATCCATATGCTATTCATAAGGTGCCAGACGCAAAATAAAACCATCCCAATTTACCCCTGGAAAGGGGGTAATCCGGGACATTTGCAATAAAAGTTAATTTTAAAACGTTTGAAGCATGCAGAGTGTACTCATCCATTACTAACAGTACTCTGAAGTCCTCCTCTTACATTGTAGATGATGTAGATGTAAAATAAATGACATTTTCTCTGACTTTTACTTGTTTTTGCTTATTATATGATATTACCATATTCATTAATTACCATATTATTAATGTGATATTACTGTATCCATGGACATGCCATTGAGCATTGACAACGACCTTGTCCACTGCAAGCTTCATATCAGCAGCCATGTAGCATTTCTTCTGTATCTGTAAGCTTACAGGATGGTTTGTAATTTTGCACAATTTTAATCGAGTCTAGTGATTTCACTATAACAAAAAAGACCATGAAAAACATACCTGAAACAGAAAATAACGTTTTAGTGACAACCAATCATATGTTTTGGAGAAAAAAGTCATAGTTTAGGTCAATTACTTTTCATTCTATGATGCCCGGTGCACAATTCTATATATAGCATTCTATGTACAATTTTGTGACGACCAATGATGCACTAATTTCTCGATAAGGGATTTTTTTCACTGAGCGTGGTAAATCTAATCAAAATTCTTTGTTGTTAATCAATTTTTCTGTTAACTGGAGCCTTTGCTGACTGAGGTTCTACTGTAAATGCATTTTTAAGGGTGTCCCTAATTACCCTGGGGGTGTGTCCCTTTTTATCCCGTCATGCGGAAATGGCTGCCTTTTTTTGGAATGAGATAGGCAAATTCCATCGATTACATTTTCAAGCCGACACCTGGGTGCAACTTTTATGTAAGTAAAATTTTTTAATACGTAAATATTTTTTTTTATCCAGACCTTAGCAGAGGTACTTTTCCAAAATCACACTTTTCACACTTTTTTTCAGCGATTTTTTAGAGATAGTAAATGTTTGATTTCTAGTAAAAATGTTGAAGTTTACGCCACTATTTTTAGTTTTGCAATATTTTGATTAGTTTAGCTGCTACAACATTTCTACGAAATGTGGGACGCGCATCCCGATTTACCCTGCCCGTCTCTTTTTACCCCATTTGTTGGTAATAGGTATACCTATATAGCTAATATCTAAGATCTCTCACTGATGAACTTGGCCATCCATTCTTGTTTCTGTCATGAAGTTTATGTTGGAAGCCTCAACATCCAGTTTATCATGATTGTTGTGACTAAACTTGTTTTTGCTACTAGAGAGTGCCTAGGCAATATTCAACATGGGAAGGTTTGAATAACCTGTTCTTCCGTAACTCATAGACTTTGGCTACTGGGCTTCACCAAGCTTAGAGGTGAATTGGCAACTTTGTATGAGGTATATTTGGTAATTGGTGCTCTGGCTATGGTGTGTGATCCAGACTAACAAGTGTGTCTAATTCAGACCGCAGGTCTGCTTATAACAATTTTTTGTATCAACTTTCATTTTGTATATTTTCATTTCATCAACTTCCATTTTGTATATTTTCATTCTGTTCCTAAAAGTGTTGGTGTTTTCCCTCTTTCATTCCTTCCTGAATATGATTTCTTCAGATTATATTCAGTGATAGTTTAGTCATTAAGTTGCAAGTCAGCTACAGTCTTGCATACTGTACTTTATGCAAGCTTACCAGGAGCTGCTACATGTTTTGAGACCATGTTTGACAGAAAAATACATTGAGCCAGTTATTATAGCTGCTGACAACACCCATAATTTTTTGTTGCAGAAAGTCATAGCCTCACTGTTGAGTTATGGGCATGACATCACTCAATACCTCTGCACACCTGATCAACAGGGCTACTCTGCTCTTCATTATGCTGTTTCGTACAAGGATCTTGCAATGGTGAAGAGACTTCTTATGCATGCAGGTAATTGAGTTATAATTTATCTATTCATAATTGTTTTTGCAAAGATTGAACTGAAAATAGTAGAGGGAGAATGAAGTCTTACACGACTCTGAAGCCTAAGTAGAAAATGGAAGTTTGATCCAGCCTATACAAAATGCTGGCTCTGATGGCATGCCTAGTACATGAGTAGGTTGTGGGCAATTCATTGATGATGTCTTGGGTTTTTTTTATTTCGTCATGAAATAAACTATTTATTTTTTGTCATCTATATGATGACCAATGCTTTGGTTGAAATTCCTAATTCCAATAAGAAAATATACAGCATATTGTACATGTAAGATTTCATTTCTTTGCATAATTTTAGTTTGTAGAACCTAATTTATGTTAGATATTTTGGTAGTCCATTATTTACTTGTGAGCTCTAAATTTTTTAGTGTAACATATTTTTGTAGCTAGTTAACCATCAGTAGCTCTCTAAAAACTTAATAGCAAAGAAAACTCCACAAAAATTCATAGTATCTTTAAAGAAAACGTTTCGGAGTCCAGCTCCATCGTCAGTTCGAAAATTCTAGAACACAGATAAATCAGTGATTAGTACAAGTCAAGAATACAACGAAAATCC
>NW_025939824.1:0-333 GCF_000764305.2 Hyalella azteca | reverse complement strand
TGACAAATGACAATGAATAGATTTGAACTTGCAATTCAACTTAAGGCTTGTCGCATGTGCCTTCACTGCCTTGTGGGGACTGGGGACTGGGAAGCACTCTTCAGTCTTCACATACCGTAGTGCATGGTGCAATTCAAAGGTCATTATAAATGACCAACGTCATATGGAGTCTATGAACGCAGTACCCAAGAAGGAGGAACGGCTGGCCTACACACCCTCACTCAGTGGTAAACGGTCATCAACTGGTCTAACTTCCGGCTGCACCATCGCTCGTCCAGTGGACTCGATACCTAATCACTCGAACAATGTAAAATGATGGTCCGTGAGTCTTTG
>NW_025939823.1:0-685 GCF_000764305.2 Hyalella azteca | reverse complement strand
TTAAGCTTTTACGGATGATGTAGACATTCAGAATAAAAGTGAGAAAGGATTTGGTAGAAATTCACGTGAATTACGGTTACCTCCTTCGTCTCTCGCCCGGTGCTATCTCTCGTCTCCTGCTCGTATCTCCCCTTTTTCCAAAAACTATAAACGCCGCGAGAACTATCGCACACAGGCCCAGAACCCCACAAAACTCAAAGTTCGCCTTCTACAAAATACGAGCATGATAATTTTGAATTAAATAAGTTGCTATGAATAAAATAATCTGAATAATTGAGCATTAACAAAATTCTAATTATTTTTACTTTAGCAATTTCGATGAATAATTGTTCTTTATAATTGGAGTCTATAGGTGCCTGTACACAGGGATAGTACTAGCCGCTAGTTCATCCGGCGCATGAACTGTCCACGCTACTAGCATCGTGTATAAGGGGCTCAGCCGCTTCAGAGGCATGCGCCGGCATGTGCCCGAGATGCGGCCGAGCGGGACAACGATGTGTTGATATCTTGGCTGGAGGAGTGGCTAGTAGCGCTGATGCAGCCATGGTGAGAGCATCTGTGCCGCGCCTGTGAAGTATCTTTGGTCACGCGAATCATGGCTTGTTTGAACGATAATGTTTCTAAGAGGAATCCAACAAAGTAGATTCCAGACGATATTCAATTATTCTTTGAAATATTCCAAAAA
>NW_025939822.1:0-1429 GCF_000764305.2 Hyalella azteca | reverse complement strand
CAGGCGTATTGTTTAGTGTAATTCCAGGCGTATTGTTCGGCGTAATTCCAGGCGTATTGTTCGGCGTAATTCCAGGCGTATTGTTCGGCGTAATTCCAGGCGTATTGTTTAGTGTAATTCCAGGCGTATTGTTCGGCGTAATTCCAGGCGTATTGTTCGGCGTAATTCCAGGCGTATTGTTTAGTGTAATTCCAGGCGTATTGTTCTGCGGAATTCCAGGCGTATTGTTTGCGTAATTCCAGGAGTAGTTTCAGGGGTGCGTATTATCAGGCGTAATTGCAGGCGTATTAGCAGGCTTAACTTCAGGCGCATTATCATGCGTATTTTGTGGCGCATTTTCGGGCATAATTTCACGAGTTTTATCAGGCATATTTACAGGCGTATTGTTAGTCGCAGTAAACGCAGTGTACCAGATCCTTTCACTCACGGCACAAACTGCGTCAATGTTTCTTATGACCTGCCAGTTAATTGCACACCAAAGGGGAGACCCTGATAATGTTTGAGATACGTTCACGTATCTCAAACATTGAGAACTTCTTGAGATACGTTCACGTATCTCAAACATTGAGAACTTCTTGAGATACGTTCACGTATCTCAAACATTGAGAGCTTCTCGAGATACGTTCACGTATCTCAAACATTGAGAGCTTCCCGAGATACGTTCACGTATCTCAAACATTGAGAGCTTCCCGAGATACGTTCACTTATCTCAAACATTGATAGCTTCTCGAGATACGATCACGTATCTCAAACAATATGAGAGCTTCTTGAGATACGTTCACGTATCTCAAAAAGAAAAGTTGTGGCACAGGCTTGGGTGCTCCGCGTGTTGGTTAATTGTAATCAATTAAAATTAATTGTAATTAATTGTAATTGATTAGTTCATTGTAATCTATTACATTTACGTAATCCGCGTGTACGTAATCACATTCAATTGTTCGTTCGTGCACTCACATGCGATATTAATTTTTTCGTTGGTTTGTTTATTTACGATTGTAATTTTATCTTTTTATTGGTTCATTTAATTAAATTTAAATTACATTTAATTTTAGACGGCGATACTAACGGTGCTCAGGATAGGCAATAAGATTTAAGAGTTTAGTTTGTTTAAATTGGGCATTTAATCTTAGAAATAAATAATTTTTTATATAAACCTCATCGAAACTTACATTTCAAAATAAGTTCTGGTTAATTTCTTAAATTTGATGTGGATCTTTGAACGAAAACTCAATTTTCAATCGAACCCCTTGTTTGAAACCTTCCCTACGGGGGGATTGGGGTTAGGGATCCCAACCCCCGATAATAAAATTTCGGGTCCCGGCATGGCAGGTATTCTGGATACGCGCTCACACAGCTAGCCCCTGTATATTGTGGTACGCACTCACACAGCCGCTGTATATTTCAGCACAAAACACAAACACAAACACAA
>NW_025939821.1:0-972 GCF_000764305.2 Hyalella azteca | reverse complement strand
CTCAATATTGTTCAAATTTGCGACAAAACTAGGGTGTGTTGTCTACCAGCGCCGTCGCGAATGTCTGCACCTGTTCGTCCAGACTCTGTCGGGGGGACACTTCTTAGGAATTGACAAAAGAACAAAAGAAATTGTAATCCTGATTTTTTTCAAGTTTGGGACAAAGTTAGTGCGCTTGGGACGAAACGAATATAAACCTAAATTGACAAATAGAAAGGTTGAGTAACCGAAAAGCCAATGAATAAGCAGCTTCCAACGCTTAATTAAGAACTATATGTACGGTACGGATAAGGC
Organism: Hyalella azteca; assembly: GCF_000764305.2. Lineage (NCBI taxonomy): Eukaryota > Metazoa > Arthropoda > Malacostraca > Amphipoda > Hyalellidae > Hyalella > Hyalella azteca. The sequence goes on along the minus strand of NW_025939821.1, from coordinate 678 downwards.
TTTCTATCGGAAGCAGCAGTGGTGCCCGCTAAAATTATGAGAGCACCCGCAAGCACAGGTACGAATTGCACTGTTCGGCATGAAGGTGCACTGATTAATTAAATGTATAGGCAAGTAGGTTTCTTTTAAGTAGGCTTAACACCTCCTCCAGCGTTCAAAAAAATCTTATGTTGAAATTACGCGACCTAGCAGAAAACCGGAGAGGACTGCATCCTGACAGGAAGAATATAACTAAAAATTAATCAATGTTTTATAAAAATTTATTTCTGAAAACAAATTAGAAAAAATTAAAAAATAATCAAATAAACAAATAATTAAAATTTGGAAAATAATTAATTTTTGTTAATTAAATATATATATTCGAGTCGACGTTCGGAAAATGCCTCTAGACTAAAATAATATTTTTCCATAGTTTCTGCGGAAGAGGCAATATATGGTAAAGTGCAATTAATAATTTTTCAGGGTCAACCTCAGGAACAACTTTAATGTATAACTTTTACACAAGCTTTTCAGTTTCAGTGAATATAATGTTCAACGCCAACATATTTATACAAAAAATTATGACGCAAAATTCAGAATGTATGGCGACAAAAATGGAATAAATATATTTGAGACTCTTCATTCAATTTTGAAAAGGAATGAACAGAAGTGAGCGTTAAACGTACCAGACAAAACTTG
>NW_025939820.1:0-303 GCF_000764305.2 Hyalella azteca | reverse complement strand
ACGCATTGTGATATGGGCACCATAAGAAATAGGTATGTATTGAAAATCAATGTATTGAATATTTACTAAAAGGCACATATGGATGACAGATCACACTAATAGATAAAATATCACTTGACACGCTGTCAAAATCTTCACTGTGATCTTGGTACTTCTCAAGATTGGTACTTCCTTATTCAATGACCGTAACATTGTATTCGGGCCTTATTTATAGTTACGTTATTTTAGTTTGTTATTTATACCAGGATCCATTCACGGTTACATTGGAGCATAGATCACCAGCTCGCCAGACTAAAATCACGG
>NW_025939819.1:0-403 GCF_000764305.2 Hyalella azteca | reverse complement strand
CAACCTACATAGTTATTTTCAATGAGATTCTGTTCTGTCGCTTTCCAGCAGTCCATCACCAGAGCCGAGGAAGAAACCGATAGAACGGCGAACATGTTTCGCAATCTCATTCGGCATTCCCTTGGGCTTGATTCTCAATTTCTCATTCACTGCGAAGCAGTCGCATGAGACGGATTGAAGCTGTTTGCGCTAGACGGATTTTTCTTTTTAACATTGTAAATCCTAGTTTGAAGTTGTAAATGGTAAGTTATAAATCTCTAAATATATAAGCGTGCCTATATTTTTTTTTTTTGCTGTTGAGTGTTGTTTGTTGAACCTATTTGGGAGACCGCTAAACTATGAAAGGGAATGGTGCGCGCAGTGCGTACGTGACCTACTGCTCAAACGTTATGGAGTCGCATCA
>NW_025939818.1:0-3065 GCF_000764305.2 Hyalella azteca | reverse complement strand
TGAAACGAAACGAGTTTTGACGAACTTCTGACGAACTTTTTTTTTCTCTTTCATTAAGGCAAGAAGATTACGAGTTACCTTAAATGACAGAAATCCCTGGCCTGCCTTGAAAAATAATTTTTACATAGCCGTCATTGAAACGAGGATTATAACTATTCGAGCGATTGTAAATTAATTCATCTCGTAAATCAATTTCGCAAAATACACAAACACGTGTAATCGTTTTTGTTGAAGTAGACTCTAAAATATCTTGCACATCAAGCCCGTTTACAAAGAGGACATATAAATTCCAATTTTTCCAATTGTAAGTTATATAAAATGTATTTACAACGTTACTAACATTTGATGTCATTACCAAGCTCTGATACCGCAACAAGTTTACTTAAAGATGCTTATTATCTTGGTTAAATAACTACGGGATCTGCCTCGCAGGCGGGTCCGGATAAATGTCGATGCGGTCTCGCTTCCTCCGCTCCTGCCGATTTACCCTATGCTATAGATGCTACTTTTTAACCTGTGTAATTTCTTCAAGTCACTTGGCTCTTTGCAGCACTAGCAGTCGCAATTAGCATGAGCATTACGACCGCTTACTTCGAATAGGCCGCAGCTTGGCTTCATTGCCAAAGGCATGAGCACCACTGGTTTGAGCTCTGATCTGAAACTGTAAGCCCACCTGGTAAATCCTCCAAGAATCACTGCAACTTCTCTATCAATTTCGGCCTGAGTCCAGTGGTGTAAGAAGTGGTCATCGTGCTTGTGCAGCTACTTCCTCACCTTCAAGCTTCGTACTTGGAACAACTTGGTCTGCTTCTGCTAGGTCTGGGAACAAGAACAGCGAAGGGGGCCGGGGCTCAGAGCCAGAAAGCATCAAGGGGCATCCTCTCCATCGGTCCATGTCGTATGTCGTAAGCCATCAAGCACACCAAGTTAAGAAAAGTTCTTGGTAAGGCAACTTGGCAAGGTTAATGGGCTAAGGAGGAATTTTTTACATGGGTGACCGTCGTCAAGGCTCACTTAGTCACTGGCTCAGCAAATTAATTTACCTTTATTGTTCAATGTTCAGTGTCCCAGTCCAAATATCACACTATTATTTTGAATTGATTCATATTTTAAAATTTTGCAGCGTTTGCAATAAATTCTGTACTGTGAATACATGAAGGCCTAGTCATTCCAGCAACCGCAAAGAAGAAGTGATTCATACATAATCAGCTGATTCGCAGACACCTGTTCCGGAGTCCGGATAAGTTTGAGACACCTAAGTGATTCATACATAATCAGCTGATTCGCAGACACCTGTTCCGGAGTCCGGATAAGTTTGAGACACCTAAGTGATTCATACATAATCAGCTGATTCGCAGACACCTGTTCCGGAGTCCGGATAAGTTTGAGACACCTAAGTGATTCATACATAATCAGCTGATTCGCAGACACCTGTTCCGGAGTCCGGATAAGTTTGAGACACCTAAATTAGAACCCGGAAAATATTATTAAACATGAATAAATACGTTCTTTTTATTCAAATTATTCAATAATTATAAGAATATATTGAATTATTCATTTCAATATAAGTTTCCACTAACAAATTAGCCTACGTATTAAAAACGCAAGGCTGTGCACGAGCTTGAAAACGTTTAATAGAGATAAATGCTTGAGTGAAACAATTTAAGAATATGTAACTACACGTAATACAAGATTAAAGACTTTTGGTTCGAGGTAAATGAAAAAAGTCCTTACAGCAAAATAACGTTAGAGGCTCATATCAGAGTGTGCCATAATTATAGTTTGCTGAATAGAGTATTACGGATACCGTGCATCGCTTTATTGCTTGCTGAGGCTCATATCAGAGGTGGTTTCACCGAAATGTCGGATAGAACTCAATGTCGGATGGAACTCACTGAGTGCAGACGTCGTGGCAGCTACATCGCTACCTGCTTTCCAGTCAGCTGTACAAGGCTGGGTGAGGGCGTACCATAACTAAAACCTTTCTATCGCCTGTTTCTCCAATGTACTTATTTTTTTTTTCCTAGGACGTTACACGTTCTCCAACGCCCTCATGTGCGTGCGCGCAACCGTTGGTGGGGTTTTTCTTCAATTATGGAGTATCCACCGTATTATTATGAATGAATGAATGAATAGAAGTGCTAAAATGAAACAGCAATGTGCCGTGACCGGATCGACACTTCAGCGAGCTCGGCTGCGAACTCGAATGCAAAACCTAACTTCATTTTCAACTCAACCAGCCATAAATCCATCAATAATGGACGGATTTTATTCAAATTTGAAATATAAGTAGATAATATCAGAAATTTGTGGACGGTATTTTTTCAGATTTTTAAATCAATAACTTTTTCATTAATACGGAAAACCTAACTTCACGTTCACCTCGCAGGTTAGGTCCTAGTCAGGTCAAGTTTCAGCATTTCGTGGCATTAAAAAAAGTAATCGATGAAAAAATCTTAAATGAATCCGTCCACAAATTATTGATGATATCTACTTAATTTTCAAATTTGAATGAATTCCGTTCCGTATTTATGGATTTATGGCTGGTTGAGTTGAAAATGAAGTTAGGTTTTCTGTATTAATAAAAAAGTTATTGGTGTAAAAATCTGAAAAAATCCGTCCACAAATTATCTATCTATTATTATTATCTGATATTATCTACTTATATTTCAAATTTTAATGAAATCCGTTCCGTATTTATGGATTTATGGCTGGTTGAGTTGAAAATGAAGTTAGGTTTTCCGTATTAATAAAAAAGTTATTGATGTAAAAATCTGAAAAAAATTCCGTCCACAAATTACAAATATTATCTACTCATTTCAAATTTGAATAAAATCCGTCCATTATTGATGGATTTATGGCTGGTTGAGTTTAAAATGAAGTTGGGTTTTGCATTCGAGTTCGCAGCCGAGCTCGCTGAAGTGTCGATGCGGTTGTGCACTGCTCCGACTCAAACGCTCTGAAACAATGCTGCGGACAGCGTGGTATGTTTGGGAGTTCTGACCAGCTAAAGCACGTGTCTAAGGCACCAGCTAAGGCACGTGTCTAAGGCACCAGCTAAGGCA
>NW_025939817.1:0-747 GCF_000764305.2 Hyalella azteca | reverse complement strand
GATAACTCAGTTAAATTAGACCTCGAGGAACCCCTATACCGGCATCATCCACTGGACGATGTTTTCGACGGATAACTCAGTTAAATTAGACCTCGGGGGACCCCTATACAGCCAACATCCACTGGGCAATGTTTTCGACGGATAACTCAATTAAATTAGACCTCGGGGGACCCCTATACCGCCACGGATATCTGGAGGCGTCGAGGCCGAGTGCCGCCGCGGCCGCAAGGAGCGCCGAGTCCGGCTCGTGGAACACGCGCGTCGTTATGGTCATCATTCCAAGCAGGCGGCGAGCCCCCCTACTTGTGAGACGGTCCCTCGGCAGAACCAAGCTCAAACTGGCATGTAACACAAAGGATAGATTATGAATATTAGTATAATGCAACACATAAACATAAGCAAAAAAAAAACCTTCGCCGAGTGGATTAATATATTTAAAAAATATAGTAGATTTGAAAGATTTGCATTTAAAGAATATTTAACCTATACCGAGTTTCATTTATTTCTTCCACAAGTTTATTTTACCACGTTTTACACGCACCTACACAATATCTTCGAAGGGGTGCAGTAAATTGGACACCCAGACACGCATATCTGCTGTCTCTGAAGGGGTGAAGTATGTTCGACACCCAGACACACATACCTGCTGTCTCTGAAGGGGTGAAGTATGTTGGCACCCAGACACACATACCTGCTGTCTCTGAAGGGGTGAAGTATGTTGGACACCCAGACACACATACCTGCTGT
>NW_025939816.1:0-306 GCF_000764305.2 Hyalella azteca | reverse complement strand
CATAAAGCCTGAAAACAAATTTTCAATATTAATAACTGAACTCTTGGTTAACTAAGTTACATTTCAAGCGCTCCAAGAGTAATCCGTTTTAATCCTTTTACACTTCTCCTTCAGATCACTCGGAAATGATGAGTCACATCCTATGGGTGAGGATTGCTGGTTATTTGCAGAGGTGGGCAGTAGCGCGCTACATGTAGCGGCCGCTACATTTTCAGTAGCGGTAGCGGTAGTGGCTCTACATTTAAGGCAATGTAGCGGTAGCGGTAGCGCCCGCTACATATTTAAGTAGCGATACGAGGTTTTGCC
>NW_025939815.1:146237-152646 GCF_000764305.2 Hyalella azteca | reverse complement strand
CCCACTCACTGGCCCACTAACTGGCCCACTCACCGGCCCACTAACTGGCCCACTCACTGGCCCACTCACTGGCCCACTCACTGGCTCACTCACTGGCCCACTCACTGGCCCACTCACTGGCCCACTAACTGGCCCACTCACCGGCCCACTTACTGGGCACTCACCTTCATCCCAATTCTGCTGTTGTTCTCCTTGAGCTTTTAACTGTTGAAGTTGGGACGAAAGTTTTACATTGACTTCTTCAAGGGGTATTTTGAGTGTGTTGTGGTGAGGGTGTGGTGACCCTCATCCCGCCTTCATCACACCCTCACCACACCCTCACCACACCCTCACCACACCCTCACCACACCCTCACCACACCCTCACCACACCCTCACCACACCACCGCTACGAAGTTCTGCAGTAGCAACCCACTCCCTCTTCTCCCTCTCACCCCTCTTTTGCTCCCTCTTTATCCCCTCTCTTTACCCTCTCCAACCCCTCTCTTTATCACCTGTATTCATCTGGTTATTACTGTTTTTTGCTGATAGTTATCAGGTCACGACATCACAAGCCAAAACGGATGCAATTCGTGTGTCCTAATTACCTAAGGTCGTTCGTTGGGCCTCTTACGGTCGTGGTGGTGATAAGGGTGGTGGTGGTGTTGGTGGTCGTGTTGGTGGTGATGCAAGTGATGGTCAGCCATGCTGGACGCTGCTTACCAGTCAGTGGCTTAATATATCGATTCCTGTGACGTCAAACACGACTTACGTCACTCGTATTGTGACCTATCATGCAGCGGCTCCCCCATGATGCTCTTTCAAGTTGATTTTTTCTCTCCAATACCCAAAGCTCGCCAGCTCCAGTTGTCGGCGTGACACTGTTCGTGCCAGCCAATCACGACTTGAGTTTTTGGTGACGACACAAACTTGAGCCAATCACAACTCGACTTACACACTTTGTTGTGACGTCACGGATTCTGGACCAATGACGACCAAGACTTGTGACGTAGCGGGGCATTTTTGTTTCGTCACGGTAATGGCGACCAATGGGGAGACGTCGTGGTCCCGAGTGAGGATTCATGAATGAATCTTGCCCATTGAGAAAGGGTGTGGTGAGTTTTTGGTGAGTATGTGGTGAATGTGAGGTAGTATATGTTTGGGGAATATTTGGTGAGTGTGGGGTTTGTGTGTGGTTAGTTAATGGTAAGTTTATGAGTAAAGTAGCGTCAGTGGGTGTTCAGTACATGGCATGAATTTGAAGTGAGTATGTATTGAATATGTAGTGAGTGTGAGTTGAGTGTATGGTGAGTGTATAGAGAACTGCTACTTATAAATGCTATTATCATTATCTCCAAAGCTCATCGCGTTATCTCATGAGTTTGTCGGGTAATCGCTGGAAATGATCTTGTTAGCTTTACAGTTTATCATCTATCAAGAAAATCGAAACTCTGACCTGTACATTTGACATCACTTGTGAATGGAACTCAAAGATTAGGCAATCAAATTCGATTAATAATTTCGAGGATACAAATAAAAATTGAAAATCTTTTCAATTCAAATACAAGTAAAAAGCGCTTACATGAGGTGACAGAGTTATTTCCTTACGCCATTTTTTTTATTATTTTAAACCAGAAAATTTTCTTTAGGTAATAATTGGTTCAAAAACTCTAGAAAAACCAAACTGAACTTGTCTGTAATCGTTATCCTTATAACCGTTAACAAGCGAACTGAATACCTAACTGGTCACTTATCATTATCTTTACAAGCGATGAAAGACGAGTTGAAACTTGAGTCTGAAGTGCAATACATTTTTTAATCCTAGACAAAAAGTTTTACAAATGCGGGGCGGTGAAGCTAAGAAGTTTGTTTGCTGCTGCAATATCAGGTCCAGTTTACAGAAATTCAATTTCCGGAGTTCATGAGAAGTTGTACTGTTTACTTTTCAGCTGCCGCCCTTAAAAACTCCTCTACACCCAAGAAAATGAGTGAGACTTTGTCCAAATAATGAAGCACGTTTTTCCCATATGAGGGTCATTCCGACCAAGTTTCGCCCTGCAAAAGGGTGTACCAGTGTTACGTCAGCTCTCTGCTCTTTCTTTGAGTAAGGAAGAAATCAATGATCCATTCAACTTTCTCGATGTACTCAACAAGGCATGTGGAAGTTAGATGGGAGTTCCATGGGTGGCCAATGGTTGGCCATCTCTATGTCTTCACTTGTAAACATTAGACTAGAAGTGTCCGGCTAAAGACCATGTTAGAAATCATGCTTTATGCTTTCACTAAGAGTATTTATTTTTCAACTGTCAATGATATTTGATATGAACGTTCGCCTGTATTTGAAGTGGACTTTTATAGTTATTTAATACTAATTATCTTAGATACTATATGGTATAAACAGCATATGTATGGATATATCTTTAGATATATTGTATAGATTGTTTATAGAAACTGTAACAAACATTCAATAACAACGGTCGTAGATATTTGATATGAATAGTCATGGATGCTCGTTACGTAGGTACAATAGATATCGTTTCATCAGCCGTCGTAGAAATTAGATATCTACTTGATATTTTCTCGTCACTTCTTGCTTTTCAAGGACCATGCCTTTATCCTGGTATCCTGATATCCTTGCACCTTGGCCATTACTGCACTTTCCTACTAGAGTTGGGGTGTTAGTCAGTAGTTCAAGTCCCTGGTCTGCTCCCTATTATCATGTAGAAAATTCATGAACAATTAAAGTACCGAGGACATTATAACCCATGAATAAAGTATCATTACCACTATGGATTAGCTCCAACCGTTGTATAAACCATTGAACCGCACTCGCTTCTTTGTTATAGGTGCAGTCACGGCATGGCGCTTGCTCATGATTCTAAGCAATGCGTGCGATTTTTATATGGTAACTCCAATTCAACCTTTATTGATTAGTGATTTTATTAATCATCGCAATTCTGTTTTAAGTTTGAAAGATTTTTAAAAGAATTTAAATTATTGCAATAGTGAAATTCTGCATGTAATCAGTGTCACAAAAAATTGAGCAAATTTGATTCTAGTCGACCGTTGCCCGATCATTTGACGTATGTAATCTAGCCTGTAATTTATATATTGATAAAATTCAATAATAAAAATACATCTATGATTGTTAATATTAACTTATCTAGTTACAAAGTCTACGTTTTAAGTGGTAGGCAAACTATAAATTAATAAGAGTCTGTGATGACGATGTCATTACCAAATCTGGTAATTAAGTCTACGGAAAAATATCCTAGCATTCAACTACTTTTTTTGTCAAGTCTACGGAAAAGGCTCCTAATATTTAACTACCTTTTTGACGAGTCTGCGTTAAACATTACTTAATTAATGGATATTAACTAATAATATTAAGTGATATATTTTGTTTTATTCAAATTTTTATATGCCAATTAGAAGAAAATTAATCTTGTTGACTTCTCATTATTTTGGCTGATAATCTTCGTAGTTTCATCCAAAATTGATTTATAGATACCCTCTGGCCTTAATCCAATTATACGAGCAATATTTCGCCATTTATTGAATTAAAAATTCAAATGCCTATGTGTTTCTTTCAGCTAAATACTTTTTACTATCACAAACTGATAGGTTGAAATAAGCTAAATTATTTAGCCATACTCAACAGTATAGTAACAACGAAGGCGATGTTATTATATTTATAATATCCACTATATTATTCAAATTTTTAATATCCAAAATTTAAATAACGGCACCGGAAACCCATAACTGAAAAATCCGTCATACAAAGACCACAGCGAAAATTCTAGTTCATTCATTAAAAAAAATTCCCCACAAAACTCATATCTAGTTGCAAAGTCTACGTTCTAAACGGTAGTCAAACTATAAATTAATAAGAGTCTGTGGTAAGTAATGCGTGCGATTTTTATATGGTAACTACAATTCACGTTTTTCTTAACTTAGCTTCGCGTTTGTTTGTTTGTGGATTTGTTTGTTGTTAACATTGACAACGAAAATTAGCCCACTTCTGATTGCTCTAGAGATCTGAAATTCGGCATGCAGGCTATTTTTGCCTAACAATTTCAGATACAATCATTAAAACTAGTAATTAGAGACCTAAATTAGCTTAATTGAGTAAAGTATATATATATATAGTATATATAGTATGACGTGTGGGCGCTGACGTTATAGTAGACGAGCAGGCGCTGACACTGCGTATCATCGATACGTACGTCAAGTCGTACTTAATCAAGTCTTAATCGTTTTTCTTGTGGACTAAAAAGTAGAAAATAAATTATGGCTCACCCCAAAAAACGTGGATCGGGCTGTACGTTCACCATCAAATTCCAAAATTCGTGTGTTGTGTGCTTTTTGCTTTAATCATAAATCTGCCCGACACACGTTTTTTTGGTGCGAGCCATAATTTATTTTCTACTTTTTAGTCCACAAGAGAACGTGGTTTAAAAAAAAAATTTTTATGTATTTTATTTATTAGTAATTTTATTAATCATCGCATTAATCTCTGTGTGGGTCCATTTTGCTTTTGTGTGGGGCATCCTTTTTCAATTCTATACTCAACATTCGAGTTAGTTTTTGCAATAATAGCATAAAAATATTTTTATTCTATTCATTCAAATTATCATATACATCTAAATTTAATTAAATAAAAACCTAAACTTTAACACAAACATGATGAACCATCATCACACTGCCAACTCCGTCCTGATTTATAATTGCTTTTTTTATGAGTTTCTTTCATAACTTTGTTGGTTTTTGCTCGGCTTCTGGGGCGCCGCCCGTAAAATATGCATATTTTGGCATTTGCCTCAACCTCCCGTGAACTCTACGGGGTTTTCCTCTTTATTTCGTAAAGTTTTTTTTCAATAATTAGATAAAAATGAGATAAAGGAGTGTTTATCCATAAAAAGTAGATAACTCTAGCTACTGGTATTCTTTTGTATTAGTCGTATTTTAATTATAATTATTATTTGCGTCATAATTAATATTTGCGGCATAGTCATTATTTGTGTCATAATTGTTATTTGCGTCATAATTATTATTTGCGTCGTATTTATTATTTGCGCCATAATTATTATTTGCGTCATAATTATTAATTGCATCATAATTATAATATGTGTCATAATCATTATTTACGTCATAATTATTATTTACCTTTTATAATTATTATTGCCTATTTGCCAATTACTTTGAACGCGTTTAGCTTTGGTGCCACATGAATTAAAATCTTTTTATTATCAGGACCTTTGTATTTATTATCAGGATTTATTTATTTATTATTGTATTTTTATTATCAGGACTTGATTTTGGTAACTTATATGCAAGAACATTTCAAGTATGTTTTGAAATTTCTATACATTTTTTACTCGTATTTAAAGCAATTTTTTGTAAATTCTTTCAAATTTACGTGCATTTCTTTGACTTTTTCCGAAGCATTTTAGGAATTTATTGAGAGTTTGATGTATTTTTTCATACCTTAACCCGAAATTTAGACGGGTGTTTTTTATGCTTCAAACCAAAATAAATTGAAATGTTACCTAGACATTCCACTGCTTACTGCTCTCCACTGCTCACTGCTCTCCACTGCTCGTCTCTTATACACATCTAGATGTGTATAAGAGACAGGCTTAGGGTGCTGGGCTTAGGGTGGTGGGCTCGTGGCTTAGAGTGCTGGGCTCGGGGCTTAGGGTGGTGGGCTCGTGGCTTAGAGTGCTGGGCTCGGGGCTTAGGGAGCTGGGCTCGGGGCTTAGGGTGCTGGGATAGGGGCTTAGGGTGGTGGGCTCGGGGCCTATGGGGGTGGGCTCGGGGCTTAGGGTGCTGGGCTCGGGTCTTAGGGTGCTGGGCTCGGGGCTTAGGGTGCTTAGCTTTGGGCTTAATGTGCTGGGTTCAGGGCTTATAGGGTGTTAAGCTCGGATGTGTGCGCTTATGTGGAGGGGAAGGGGGTGAAGGGTGGAGTGGGCGGTAGGTGAAGGGGAGGGCGCGGCTACCCAAATAACCCTTACTATTGTTGGACATTGCCTAAACCCCCTTAATCAATAACCCCCATCGCCCCCCCTTTCTGACCCCAGTTCCCTTCCTTCACCAACGCCCCCTAGAGAGGGAGGGGGGAAGGGATTTACTAGTAGGTAACGTTATAAGTTTAATGATTGGTAATAATTAATATTACTTGTTCAGTTATTAATTATTGTACATGCCATCAACATTTGATCTGTGGCGCTTCATGCCATCGACGTTTGATCCGTGACGCCTCATGCCATCGACGTTTGATCCGTGACGCCTCATGCCATCGACGTTTGATCTGTGACGCCTCATGCCATCGACGTTTGATCTGTGACGCCTCATGCCATCGACGTTTGATCTGTGACCTCTCATGCCATCGACGTTTGATCCGTGACGCCTCATGCCATCGACGTTTGATC